>NW_027100203.1:0-66876 GCF_031753505.1 Anomalospiza imberbis
AGAACGGACCAGTATGGACCGTACGGACCACTAGGGAGCAGTACAGAGCAGTATGGACCAGTATGGACCAATATGCACCAGTACAGACCAGTACTGACCAAATATGGGACCAGTACGGACCAGTACGGACCAGTATGGAACAGTATGGACCAGTACGGCCCAGCACGGACCAATATGGACCACTAGGGGGCAGTACGGAGCAGTACGGACCAGTATGGACAAGTACGGGACCAGTACGGACCAGTATGGACCCACTACAGACCCAGTACGGACCAGTATGGACAAGTACGGACCAGTACGGACATGAACGGACCGGAACGGACCAGAACGGAGAGGAACGGACGGGTACGACCAGTATGGACCGGTACGGACGGGTACGGACCGGTACGGACCGGTACAGACCGGAACGGACTGGTACGGACCGTACGGACAGGTAAGGACCGGTACGGACCGGTATGGACCAATATGGACCAGTACGGAACACTACGGACCAGTACGGAACACTATGGACAAGTACAGACCAGTACGGAACGGACCAGAACGGAGAGGAACGGACCGGTACGGACCAGAACGGACCAGAACGGACCGGTATGCAGAGGTATGGACCAGTATGAACCAGTACGGACCAGTATGGACCAGTACGGACGAGTACGGCCCAGTATGGACCAGTACAGACCAGTACGGAACCGTACAGACCAGTACAGGACCAGTACAGAGCAGTACGGACCAGTATGGACCAGTATGGACAAGTACGGACCAGTACGGACATGAACGGACCGGAACGGACCAGAACGGAAAGGAACGGACCGGTACGGACCAGAATGGACCAGAACGGACCGGTAAGCACCGGTATGGACCAGTATGAACCAGTACGGACCAGTATGGACCAGTACAGACGAGTACGGACCCAGTATGGGACCAGTACAGACCAGTACGGAACAGTACGGACCAGTACGGACCGGTATGGATCAGTACGGACCACTACGGACCAGTACGGACCAGTATGGATCACTATGGACAAGTACAGGACCAGTACGGACCAGTATGGACCACTACAGGACCAGTACGGACCAGTATGGGACAAGTATGGACCAGTACGGACATGAACGGACCGGAACGGACCAGAACGGAGAGGAACGGACGGGTACGGACCAGTATGGACCGGTAACGGACCAGTACGGACCGGTACGGACCGGTACAGACTGGAACGGACTGGTACGGGACCGGTACGGACAGGTAAGGACCGGTACAGACCGGTACGGACCAGTATGGACATGTACGGAACACAACGGACCAGTACGGAACACTACGGAACAGTATGGACCAGTACGGGAGCAATACGGACCAGTACGGACCAGTACGGACCGGTATGGACCGGCACGGACCGGAACGGACCGGAACGGACTGGTACGGACCGGTACGAACGGTAAGGACCGGTACGGACCGGTACGGACCAGTATGGACCGGTACGGAACACTACGGACCAGTACGGAACACTATGGACAAGTACGGACTAGTACGGAACGGACCAGAACGGAGAGGAACGGACCGGT
This sequence comes from Anomalospiza imberbis, assembly GCF_031753505.1. Taxonomy (NCBI): domain Eukaryota; kingdom Metazoa; phylum Chordata; class Aves; order Passeriformes; family Viduidae; genus Anomalospiza; species Anomalospiza imberbis. Next base: position 1,554 of record NW_027100203.1, read on the forward strand.
ACGGACCAGAATGGACCAGAACGGACCGGTATGCAGCGGTATGGACCAGTATGAACCAGTACGGACCAGTATGGACCAGTACGGACGAGTACGGCCCAGTATGGACCAGTACAGACCAGTACGGAGCAGTACGGACCAGTACAGACCAGTACAGACCAGTATGGACCAGTACGGCCCATTTAGACCACTACGGACCATTACGGACCAGTATGGCCAGTACGGAGCAGTACGGACCAGTACGGACCAGTACGGATCAGTACGGAACAGTACGGACCGGTATGGATCAGTACGGACCACTACAGACCAGTACGGACCAGTATGGATCCGTACGGACCAGTACGGACCAGTACGGACCAGTATGGACCACTATGGCCAAGTACGGACCAGTATGGACAAGTACGGACCAGTACGGACATGAACGGACCGGAAGGGACCAGAACGGAGAGGAACGGATTGGTACGGACCGGTATGGACCGGCACGGACCGGAACGGACCGGTACAGAGGGGTACGGACCGGAACGGACCGGTACGGACCGGTACGGACCAGTACGGACCAGTACGGACCAGTACAGACCAGTACGGAGCAGTACGGCCCAGTACGGACCAGTACGGACCATTACGGTCCAGTATGGCCAGTACGGACCATTACGGTCCAGTACGGACCAGTACGGATCAGTACGGATCGGTACGGACCGGTACAGACCAGTATGGACCAGTACGGACAAGTACGGACCAGTATGGATCAGTACGGACCAGTACGGACCAGTACGGACCAGTATGGACCACTACGGACCAGTACGGACCAGTATGGACAAGTACGGACCAGTACGGACATGAACGGACCGGAACGGACCAGAACGGAGAGGAACGGACGGGTACGGACCAGTATGGACCGGTACGGACGGGTACGGACCGGTACGGACCGGTACAGACCGGAACGGACGGCTACGGACCGGTACGGACAGGTAAGGACCGGTACGGACCGGTACGGACCAGTATGGACCGGTACGGAACACTACGGACCAGTACGGAACACTATGGACAATACGGACCAGTACGGAACGGACCAGAACGGAGAGGAACGGACCGGTACGGACCAGAAAGGACCAGAACGGACCGGTATGCACCGGTATGGACCAGTATGAACCAGTACGGACCAGTATGGACCAGTACGGACGAGTACGGCCCAGTATGGACCAGTACAGACGAGTACGGAACAGTACGGACCAGTACAGACCACTACGGACCAGTACGGACCAGTACGGACCAGTATGGACCACTACGGACCATTACGGTCCAGTATGGCCAGTATGGATCAGTACGGACCAGTACGGACCAGTACGGATCAGTACGGAACAGTACGGACCGGTATGGATCAGTACGGACCACTACGGACCAGTACGGACCAGTATGGATCAGTACGGACCAGTACGGACCAGTACGGACCAGTATGGACCACTATGGCCAAGTACGGACCAGTATGGACAAGTACGGACCAGTACGGACATGAACGGACCGGAACGGACCAGAACGGAGAGGAACGGACCGGTACGGACCGGTATGGACCGGCACGGACCGGAACAGACCGGAACGGAGGGGTACGGACCGGAATGGACCGGTACGGACCGGTACGGACCAGTACAGACCAGTATGGACCAGTACGGACCAGTACGAACCAGTACGGCCCAGTATGGACCACTACGGACCATTACGGTCCAGTATGGCCAGTACGGACCATTACGGTCCAGTATGGACCAGTACGGATCAGTACGGATCGGTATGGACCGGTATGGATCAGTACGGAACACTATGGACCGGTACGCACCAGTACGGACCAGTACGGACCAGTACGGACCAGTATGGACCGGTATGGATCAGTATGGACCACTACGGACCAGTATGGACCAGTATGGACCAGAACGGACCAGAACGGACCAGTAGGGACCAGTGTGGACCAGTACGGACCAGTAGGAACCACTATGCTCCAGTACAGACCAGTACGGACCAGAACGGACCAGTATGGACCAGTACGGACCACTAGGGAGCAGTACAGAGCAGTATGGACCAGTATGGACCAATATGCACCAGTACAGACCAGTACTGACCAATATGGACCAGTACGGACCAGTACGGACCAGTATGGAACAGTATGGACCAGTACGGCCCAGCACGGACCAATATGGACCACTAGGGGGCAGTACGGAGCAGTACGGACCAGTATGGACAAGTACGGACCAGTACGGACCAGTATGGACCAGTACGGAAAAGTACAGAGTAGTACGGACCAGTGCGGACCAGAACGGACCAGTACGGACCAGTATGGACCGGTATGGACCAGTACGGACCAGTACGGACCAGTATGGAGCAGTACGGAGCCGTGTGGACCAGTATAGACCAATATGCACCAGTACAGACCAGTACTGACCAATATGGACCAGTACGGACCAGTACGGACCAGTATGGACCAGTATGGACAAGTATAGAGCAGTATGGACCAGTGCGGACCAGAACGGACCAGTACGGACCTGTATGGACCAGTATGGACCAGTACGGACCAGTACGGACCAGTATGGAGCAGTACGGAGCAGTGTGGACCAGTATGGGACCAATATGCACCAGTACGGACCAGATACTGACAATATGGACCAATACGGACCAGTATGGACCAGTATGGAGCAGTACAGACCAGTACGGCCCAGCACGGACCAATATGGACCAGTACGAACCAGTACGACCAAGTACGGCCCAGTATGGACCACTACGGACCATTACGGTCCAGTATGGCCAGTATGGATCAGTACGGACCAGTACGGACCAGTACGGACCAGTACGGATCAGTACGGAACAGTACGGAATGGTATGGATCAGTACAGACCACTACGGACCAGAACGGACCAGTATGGATCACTATGGACAAGTACGGACCAGTATGGACAAGTACGGACCAGTACGGACATGAAACGGACCGGAACGGACCAGAACGGAGAGGAACGGACCGGTACGGACCGGTATGGACCGGTACGGACCGGTTTGGACCGGTACGGCCAGAAAGGACCAGAATGGACCGGTCGGAAGGGTACGGACCAGTACGGACCGGTACGGGACAAGTACGGACGAGTACAGACCAGTACGGAGCATTACGGGACCGGTACGGACCAGCATAGACCAGTTACTGAGCAGTACGGACTGGAACGGACCGGTACGGACGGGTACGGACCGGTACGGACCGGTACGGACCAGAACGGACCGGTACAGACCGGTACGACCGGTACGGACCCGTACAGGCCTGTACGGACCAGTAGGGACCGGTACAGACCAGTATGGACCACTACGGACCATTACGGTCCAGTCTGGCCAGTACGGCTCAGTACGGACCAGTACGGACCAGTACGGACCGGTCGGACCGGTATGGATCGGAACGGACCGGTACGGACCAGTACGGACCGGTACGGACAAGTACGGACAAGTACGGACCAGTACGGACCGGTACGGACCCGTACGGACCAGTACGGACCAGTATGGACCACTACGGACCATTACGGACTTGTATTGACCAGTACGGACCAGTACGGACCAGAACGGACCAGAACGGACCGGTACGGACCAGTACAGGCCAGAAAGGACCATAACGGACCGGTATGCACCAGTATGGACCACTACGGGGCAGTACAGACCAGTACGGAACAGTACGGACCAGTACGGACCAGTACGGAGAAGTACGAACCAGTACGGACCAGTACGGACCTGTATGGACCAGTATGGACCAGTACGGACGAGTACGGACCAGTATGGACCAATGCGGACCAGAACAGACCAGAACGGACCAGTATGGAGCAGTATGGAGCAGTATGGACCAGTATGGACCATTACGGACCAGTACGGACAAGTACGGACAAGTATGGACCATTACGGACCAGTACAGACCAGTACGGACAAGAACGGACCGGAACGGACCGGTACGGAGGGGTACGGACCGGAACGGACCGGTACGGACCGGTACGGACCAGTACGGACCAGTATGGACCAGTACGGACCAGTACGAACCAGTACGGCCCAGTATGGACCACTACGGACCATTACGTCCAGTATGGCCAGTACGGACCATTAGGTCCAGTATGGACAGTACGGATCAGTACGGATCGGTATGGACCGGTATGGATCAGTACGGAACACTATGGACCGGTACGCACCAGTACGGACCAGTACGGACCAGTACGGACCAGTATGGACCGGTATGGATCAGTATGGACCACTACGGACCAGTATGGACCAGTATGGACCAATACGGAGGCAGTACGGACCAGTAGGGACCAGTGTGGACCAGTACGGACCAGTAGGAACCACTATTGCTCCAGTACAGACCAGTACGGACCAGACGGACCAGTATGGACCAGTACGGAACCACTAGGGAGCAGTACAGAGCAGTATGGACCAGTATGGACCAATACGGACCAGTACGGACCAGTATGGACTAGTTGCGGAGCAGTACGGACCCAGTACGGAGGAGTACGGACCCAGTATGGACCAGTATGCACCAGTACGGGCCAGTATGGACCAGTATGGACCGGTACAGACCAGTATGGACCAGTATGGACCAGTATGGACCAATACGGAGCAGTACGGTACCAGTAGGGACCAGTGTGGACCAGTACGGACCAGTAGGAAACCACTATGCTCCAGTACGGACCAGTATGGACCCTTATGGACCAGTACGGACCAGAACGGACCAGTATGGACAAGTACGGACCAGTACGGACATGAACGGACCGGAACGGACCAGAACGGAGAGGAACGGACGGGTACGGACCAGTATGGACCGGTACGGACGGGTACGGACCGGTACGGACCGGTACAGACCGGAACGGACTGGTACGGACCGGTACGGACAGGTAAGGACCGGTACGGACCGGTATGGACCAATATGGACCAGTACGGAACACTACGGACCAGTACGGAACACTATGGACAAGTACAGACCAGTACGGAACGGACCAGAACGGAGAGGAACGGACCGGTACGGACCAGAACGGACCAGAACGGACCGGTATGCAGAGGTATGGACCAGTATGAACCAGTACGGACCAGTATGGACCAGTACGGACGAGTACGGCCCAGTATGGACCAGTACAGACCAGTACGGAACCGTACAGACCAGTACAGACCAGTACAGAGCAGTACGGACCAGTATGGACCAGTATGGACAAGTACGGACCAGTACGGACATGAACGGACCGGAACGGACCAGAACGGAAAGGAACGGACCGGTACGGACCAGAATGGACCAGAACGGACCGGTAAGCACCGGTATGGACCAGTATGAACCAGTACGGACCAGTATGGACCAGTACAGACGAGTACGGCCCAGTATGGACCAGTACAGACCAGTACGGAACAGTACGGACCAGTACGGACCGGTATGGATCAGTACGGACCACTACGGACCAGTACGGACCAGTATGGATCACTATGGACAAGTACAGACCAGTACGGACCAGTATGGACCACTACAGACCAGTACGGACCAGTATGGACAAGTATGGACCAGTACGGACATGAACGGACCGGAACGGACCAGAACGGAGAGGAACGGACGGGTACGGACCAGTATGGACCGGTACGGACCAGTACGGACCGGTACGGACCGGTACAGACTGGAACGGACTGGTACGGACCGGTACGGACAGGTAAGGACCGGTACAGACCGGTACGGACCAGTATGGACATGTACGGAACACAACGGACCAGTACGGAACACTACGGAACAGTATGGACCAGTACGGAGCAATACGGACCAGTACGGACCAGTACGGACCGGTATGGACCGGCACGGACCGGAACGGACCGGAACGGACTGGTACGGACCGGTACGAACAGGTAAGGACCGGTACGGACCGGTACGGACCAGTATGGACCGGTACGGAACACTACGGACCAGTACGGAACACTATGGACAAGTACGGACTAGTACGGAACGGACCAGAACGGAGAGGAACGGACCGGTACGGACCAGAATGGACCAGAACGGACCGGTATGCAGCGGTATGGACCAGTATGAACCAGTACGGACCAGTATGGACCAGTACGGACGAGTACGGCCCAGTATGGACCAGTACAGACCAGTACGGAGCAGTACGGACCAGTACAGACCAGTACAGACCAGTATGGACCAGTACGGCCCATTTAGACCACTACGGACCATTACGGACCAGTATGGCCAGTACGGAGCAGTACGGACCAGTACGGACCAGTACGGATCAGTACGGAACAGTACGGACCGGTATGGATCAGTACGGACCACTACAGACCAGTACGGACCAGTATGGATCCGTACGGACCAGTACGGACCAGTACGGACCAGTATGGACCACTATGGCCAAGTACGGACCAGTATGGACAAGTACGGACCAGTACGGACATGAACGGACCGGAACGGACCAGAACGGAGAGGAACGGATTGGTACGGACCGGTATGGACCGGCACGGACCGGAACGGACCGGTACAGAGGGGTACGGACCGGAACGGACCGGTACGGACCGGTACGGACCAGTACGGACCAGTACGGACCAGTACAGACCAGTACGGAGCAGTACGGCCCAGTACGGACCAGTACGGACCATTACGGTCCAGTATGGCCAGTACGGACCATTACGGTCCAGTACGGACCAGTACGGATCAGTACGGATCGGTACGGACCGGTACAGACCAGTATGGACCAGTACGGACAAGTACGGACCAGTATGGATCAGTACGGACCAGTACGGACCAGTACGGACCAGTATGGACCACTACGGACCAGTACGGACCAGTATGGACAAGTACGGACCAGTACGGACATGAACGGACCGGAACGGACCAGAACGGAGAGGAACGGACGGGTACGGACCAGTATGGACCGGTACGGACGGGTACGGACCGGTACGGACCGGTACAGACCGGAACGGACGGCTACGGACCGGTACGGACAGGTAAGGACCGGTACGGACCGGTACGGACCAGTATGGACCGGTACGGAACACTACGGACCAGTACGGAACACTATGGACAATACGGACCAGTACGGAACGGACCAGAACGGAGAGGAACGGACCGGTACGGACCAGAAAGGACCAGAACGGACCGGTATGCACCGGTATGGACCAGTATGAACCAGTACGGACCAGTATGGACCAGTACGGACGAGTACGGCCCAGTATGGACCAGTACAGACGAGTACGGAACAGTACGGACCAGTACAGACCACTACGGACCAGTACGGACCAGTACGGACCAGTATGGACCACTACGGACCATTACGGTCCAGTATGGCCAGTATGGATCAGTACGGACCAGTACGGACCAGTACGGATCAGTACGGAACAGTACGGACCGGTATGGATCAGTACGGACCACTACGGACCAGTACGGACCAGTATGGATCAGTACGGACCAGTACGGACCAGTACGGACCAGTATGGACCACTATGGCCAAGTACGGACCAGTATGGACAAGTACGGACCAGTACGGACATGAACGGACCGGAACGGACCAGAACGGAGAGGAACGGACCGGTACGGACCGGTATGGACCGGCACGGACCGGAACAGACCGGAACGGAGGGGTACGGACCGGAATGGACCGGTACGGACCGGTACGGACCAGTACAGACCAGTATGGACCAGTACGGACCAGTACGAACCAGTACGGCCCAGTATGGACCACTACGGACCATTACGGTCCAGTATGGCCAGTACGGACCATTACGGTCCAGTATGGACCAGTACGGATCAGTACGGATCGGTATGGACCGGTATGGATCAGTACGGAACACTATGGACCGGTACGCACCAGTACGGACCAGTACGGACCAGTACGGACCAGTATGGACCGGTATGGATCAGTATGGACCACTACGGACCAGTATGGACCAGTATGGACCAGAACGGACCAGAACGGACCAGTAGGGACCAGTGTGGACCAGTACGGACCAGTAGGAACCACTATGCTCCAGTACAGACCAGTACGGACCAGAACGGACCAGTATGGACCAGTACGGACCACTAGGGAGCAGTACAGAGCAGTATGGACCAGTATGGACCAATATGCACCAGTACAGACCAGTACTGACCAATATGGACCAGTACGGACCAGTACGGACCAGTATGGAACAGTATGGACCAGTACGGCCCAGCACGGACCAATATGGACCACTAGGGGGCAGTACGGAGCAGTACGGACCAGTATGGACAAGTACGGACCAGTACGGACCAGTATGGACCAGTACGGAAAAGTACAGAGTAGTACGGACCAGTGCGGACCAGAACGGACCAGTACGGACCAGTATGGACCGGTATGGACCAGTACGGACCAGTACGGACCAGTATGGAGCAGTACGGAGCCGTGTGGACCAGTATAGACCAATATGCACCAGTACAGACCAGTACTGACCAATATGGACCAGTACGGACCAGTACGGACCAGTATGGACCAGTATGGACAAGTATAGAGCAGTATGGACCAGTGCGGACCAGAACGGACCAGTACGGACCTGTATGGACCAGTATGGACCAGTACGGACCAGTACGGACCAGTATGGAGCAGTACGGAGCAGTGTGGACCAGTATGGACCAATATGCACCAGTACGGACCAGTACTGACCAATATGGACCAATACGGACCAGTATGGACCAGTATGGAGCAGTACAGACCAGTACGGCCCAGCACGGACCAATATGGACCAGTACGAACCAGTACGGACCAGTACGGCCCAGTATGGACCACTACGGACCATTACGGTCCAGTATGGCCAGTATGGATCAGTACGGACCAGTACGGACCAGTACGGACCAGTACGGATCAGTACGGAACAGTACGGAATGGTATGGATCAGTACAGACCACTACGGACCAGAACGGACCAGTATGGATCACTATGGACAAGTACGGACCAGTATGGACAAGTACGGACCAGTACGGACATGAACGGACCGGAACGGACCAGAACGGAGAGGAACGGACCGGTACGGACCGGTATGGACCGGTACGGACCGGTTTGGACCGGTACGGGCCAGAAAGGACCAGAATGGACCGGTTGGAAGGGTACGGACCAGTACGGACCGGTACGGACAAGTACGGACGAGTACAGACCAGTACGGAGCATTACGGACCGGTACGGACCAGCATAGACCAGTACTGAGCAGTACGGACTGGAACGGACCGGTACGGACGGGTACGGACCGGTACGGACCGGTACGGACCAGAACGGACCGGTACAGACCGGTACGGACCGGTACGGACCCGTACAGGCCAGTACGGACCAGTAGGGACCGGTACAGACCAGTATGGACCACTACGGACCATTACGGTCCAGTCTGGCCAGTACGGCTCAGTACGGACCAGTACGGACCAGTACGGACCGGTCGGACCGGTATGGATCGGAACGGACCGGTACGGACCAGTACGGACCGGTACGGACAAGTACGGACAAGTACGGACCAGTACGGACCGGTACGGACCCGTACGGACCAGTACGGACCAGTATGGACCACTATGGCCAAGTACGGACCAGTATGGACAAGTACGGACCAGTACGGACATGAACGGACCGGAAGGGACCAGAACGGAGAGGAACGGATTGGTACGGACCGGTATGGACCGGCACGGACCGGAACGGACCGGTACAGAGGGGTACGGACCGGAACGGACCGGTACGGACCGGTACGGACCAGTACGGACCAGTACGGACCAGTACAGACCAGTACGGAGCAGTACGGCCCAGTACGGACCAGTACGGACCATTACGGTCCAGTATGGCCAGTACGGACCATTACGGTCCAGTACGGACCAGTACGGATCAGTACGGATCGGTACGGACCGGTACAGACCAGTATGGACCAGTACGGACAAGTACGGACCAGTATGGATCAGTACGGACCAGTACGGACCAGTACGGACCAGTATGGACCACTACGGACCAGTACGGACCAGTATGGACAAGTACGGACCAGTACGGACATGAACGGACCGGAACGGACCAGAACGGAGAGGAACGGACGGGTACGGACCAGTATGGACCGGTACGGACGGGTACGGACCGGTACGGACCGGTACAGACCGGAACGGACGGCTACGGACCGGTACGGACAGGTAAGGACCGGTACGGACCGGTACGGACCAGTATGGACCGGTACGGAACACTACGGACCAGTACGGAACACTATGGACAATACGGACCAGTACGGAACGGACCAGAACGGAGAGGAACGGACCGGTACGGACCAGAAAGGACCAGAACGGACCGGTATGCACCGGTATGGACCAGTATGAACCAGTACGGACCAGTATGGACCAGTACGGACGAGTACGGCCCAGTATGGACCAGTACAGACGAGTACGGAACAGTACGGACCAGTACAGACCACTACGGACCAGTACGGACCAGTACGGACCAGTATGGACCACTACGGACCATTACGGTCCAGTATGGCCAGTATGGATCAGTACGGACCAGTACGGACCAGTACGGATCAGTACGGAACAGTACGGACCGGTATGGATCAGTACGGACCACTACGGACCAGTACGGACCAGTATGGATCAGTACGGACCAGTACGGACCAGTACGGACCAGTATGGACCACTATGGCCAAGTACGGACCAGTATGGACAAGTACGGACCAGTACGGACATGAACGGACCGGAACGGACCAGAACGGAGAGGAACGGACCGGTACGGACCGGTATGGACCGGCACGGACCGGAACAGACCGGAACGGAGGGGTACGGACCGGAATGGACCGGTACGGACCGGTACGGACCAGTACAGACCAGTATGGACCAGTACGGACCAGTACGAACCAGTACGGCCCAGTATGGACCACTACGGACCATTACGGTCCAGTATGGCCAGTACGGACCATTACGGTCCAGTATGGACCAGTACGGATCAGTACGGATCGGTATGGACCGGTATGGATCAGTACGGAACACTATGGACCGGTACGCACCAGTACGGACCAGTACGGACCAGTACGGACCAGTATGGACCGGTATGGATCAGTATGGACCACTACGGACCAGTATGGACCAGTATGGACCAGAACGGACCAGAACGGACCAGTAGGGACCAGTGTGGACCAGTACGGACCAGTAGGAACCACTATGCTCCAGTACAGACCAGTACGGACCAGAACGGACCAGTATGGACCAGTACGGACCACTAGGGAGCAGTACAGAGCAGTATGGACCAGTATGGACCAATATGCACCAGTACAGACCAGTACTGACCAATATGGACCAGTACGGACCAGTACGGACCAGTATGGAACAGTATGGACCAGTACGGCCCAGCACGGACCAATATGGACCACTAGGGGGCAGTACGGAGCAGTACGGACCAGTATGGACAAGTACGGACCAGTACGGACCAGTATGGACCAGTACGGAAAAGTACAGAGTAGTACGGACCAGTGCGGACCAGAACGGACCAGTACGGACCAGTATGGACCGGTATGGACCAGTACGGACCAGTACGGACCAGTATGGAGCAGTACGGAGCCGTGTGGACCAGTATAGACCAATATGCACCAGTACAGACCAGTACTGACCAATATGGACCAGTACGGACCAGTACGGACCAGTATGGACCAGTATGGACAAGTATAGAGCAGTATGGACCAGTGCGGACCAGAACGGACCAGTACGGACCTGTATGGACCAGTATGGACCAGTACGGACCAGTACGGACCAGTATGGAGCAGTACGGAGCAGTGTGGACCAGTATGGACCAATATGCACCAGTACGGACCAGTACTGACCAATATGGACCAATACGGACCAGTATGGACCAGTATGGAGCAGTACAGACCAGTACGGCCCAGCACGGACCAATATGGACCAGTACGAACCAGTACGGACCAGTACGGCCCAGTATGGACCACTACGGACCATTACGGTCCAGTATGGCCAGTATGGATCAGTACGGACCAGTACGGACCAGTACGGACCAGTACGGATCAGTACGGAACAGTACGGAATGGTATGGATCAGTACAGACCACTACGGACCAGAACGGACCAGTATGGATCACTATGGACAAGTACGGACCAGTATGGACAAGTACGGACCAGTACGGACATGAACGGACCGGAACGGACCAGAACGGAGAGGAACGGACCGGTACGGACCGGTATGGACCGGTACGGACCGGTTTGGACCGGTACGGGCCAGAAAGGACCAGAATGGACCGGTCGGAAGGGTACGGACCAGTACGGACCGGTACGGACAAGTACGGACGAGTACAGACCAGTACGGAGCATTACGGACCGGTACGGACCAGCATAGACCAGTACTGAGCAGTACGGACTGGAACGGACCGGTACGGACGGGTACGGACCGGTACGGACCGGTACGGACCAGAACGGACCGGTACAGACCGGTACGGACCGGTACGGACCCGTACAGGCCAGTACGGACCAGTAGGGACCGGTACAGACCAGTATGGACCACTACGGACCATTACGGTCCAGTCTGGCCAGTACGGCTCAGTACGGACCAGTACGGACCAGTACGGACCGGTCGGACCGGTATGGATCGGAACGGACCGGTACGGACCAGTACGGACCGGTACGGACAAGTACGGACAAGTACGGACCAGTACGGACCGGTACGGACCCGTACGGACCAGTACGGACCAGTATGGACCACTACGGACCATTACGGACTTGTATTGACCAGTACGGACCAGTACGGACCAGAACGGACCAGAACGGACCGGTACGGACCAGTACAGGCCAGAAAGGACCATAACGGACCGGTATGCACCAGTATGGACCACTACGGGGCAGTACAGACCAGTACGGAACAGTACGGACCAGTACGGACCAGTACGGAGAAGTACGAACCAGTACGGACCAGTACGGACCTGTATGGACCAGTATGGACCAGTACGGACGAGTACGGACCAGTATGGACCAATGCGGACCAGAACAGACCAGAACGGACCAGTATGGAGCAGTATGGAGCAGTATGGACCAGTATGGACCATTACGGACCAGTACGGACAAGTACGGACAAGTATGGACCATTACGGACCAGTACAGACCAGTACGGACAAGAACGGACCGGAACGGACCGGTACGGAGGGGTACGGACCGGAACGGACCGGTACGGACCGGTACGGACCAGTACGGACCAGTATGGACCAGTACGGACCAGTACGAACCAGTACGGCCCAGTATGGACCACTACGGACCATTACGGTCCAGTATGGCCAGTACGGACCATTACGGTCCAGTATGGACCAGTACGGATCAGTACGGATCGGTATGGACCGGTATGGATCAGTACGGAACACTATGGACCGGTACGCACCAGTACGGACCAGTACGGACCAGTACGGACCAGTATGGACCGGTATGGATCAGTATGGACCACTACGGACCAGTATGGACCAGTATGGACCAATACGGAGCAGTACGGACCAGTAGGGACCAGTGTGGACCAGTACGGACCAGTAGGAACCACTATGCTCCAGTACAGACCAGTACGGACCAGAACGGACCAGTATGGACCAGTACGGACCACTAGGGAGCAGTACAGAGCAGTATGGACCAGTATGGACCAATACGGACCAGTACGGACCAGTATGGACTAGTGCGGAGCAGTACGGACCAGTACGGAGGAGTACGGACCAGTATGGACCAGTATGCACCAGTACGGGCCAGTATGGACCAGTATGGACCGGTACAGACCAGTATGGACCAGTATGGACCAGTATGGACCAATACGGAGCAGTACGGACCAGTAGGGACCAGTGTGGACCAGTACGGACCAGTAGGAACCACTATGCTCCAGTACGGACCAGTATGGACCCTTATGGACCAGTACGGACCAGAACGGACCAGTATGGACAAGTACGGACCAGTACGGACATGAACGGACCGGAACGGACCAGAACGGAGAGGAACGGACGGGTACGGACCAGTATGGACCGGTACGGACGGGTACGGACCGGTACGGACCGGTACAGACCGGAACGGACTGGTACGGACCGGTACGGACAGGTAAGGACCGGTACGGACCGGTATGGACCAATATGGACCAGTACGGAACACTACGGACCAGTACGGAACACTATGGACAAGTACAGACCAGTACGGAACGGACCAGAACGGAGAGGAACGGACCGGTACGGACCAGAACGGACCAGAACGGACCGGTATGCAGAGGTATGGACCAGTATGAACCAGTACGGACCAGTATGGACCAGTACGGACGAGTACGGCCCAGTATGGACCAGTACAGACCAGTACGGAACCGTACAGACCAGTACAGACCAGTACAGAGCAGTACGGACCAGTATGGACCAGTATGGACAAGTACGGACCAGTACGGACATGAACGGACCGGAACGGACCAGAACGGAAAGGAACGGACCGGTACGGACCAGAATGGACCAGAACGGACCGGTAAGCACCGGTATGGACCAGTATGAACCAGTACGGACCAGTATGGACCAGTACAGACGAGTACGGCCCAGTATGGACCAGTACAGACCAGTACGGAACAGTACGGACCAGTACGGACCGGTATGGATCAGTACGGACCACTACGGACCAGTACGGACCAGTATGGATCACTATGGACAAGTACAGACCAGTACGGACCAGTATGGACCACTACAGACCAGTACGGACCAGTATGGACAAGTATGGACCAGTACGGACATGAACGGACCGGAACGGACCAGAACGGAGAGGAACGGACGGGTACGGACCAGTATGGACCGGTACGGACCAGTACGGACCGGTACGGACCGGTACAGACTGGAACGGACTGGTACGGACCGGTACGGACAGGTAAGGACCGGTACAGACCGGTACGGACCAGTATGGACATGTACGGAACACAACGGACCAGTACGGAACACTACGGAACAGTATGGACCAGTACGGAGCAATACGGACCAGTACGGACCAGTACGGACCGGTATGGACCGGCACGGACCGGAACGGACCGGAACGGACTGGTACGGACCGGTACGAACAGGTAAGGACCGGTACGGACCGGTACGGACCAGTATGGACCGGTACGGAACACTACGGACCAGTACGGAACACTATGGACAAGTACGGACTAGTACGGAACGGACCAGAACGGAGAGGAACGGACCGGTACGGACCAGAATGGACCAGAACGGACCGGTATGCAGCGGTATGGACCAGAATGAACCAGTACGGACCAGTATGGACCAGTACGGACGAGTACGGCCCAGTATGGACCAGTACAGACCAGTACGGAGCAGTACGGACCAGTACAGACCAGTACAGACCAGTATGGACCAGTACGGCCCATTTAGACCACTACGGACCATTACGGACCAGTATGGCCAGTACGGAGCAGTACGGACCAGTACGGACCAGTACGGATCAGTACGGAACAGTACGGACCGGTATGGATCAGTACGGACCACTACAGACCAGTACGGACCAGTATGGATCCGTACGGACCAGTACGGACCAGTACGGACCAGTATGGACCACTATGGCCAAGTACGGACCAGTATGGACAAGTACGGACCAGTACGGACATGAACGGACCGGAACGGACCAGAACGGAGAGGAACGGATTGGTACGGACCGGTATGGACCGGCACGGACCGGAACGGACCGGTACAGAGGGGTACGGACCGGAACGGACCGGTACGGACCGGTACGGACCAGTACGGACCAGTACGGACCAGTACAGACCAGTACGGAGCAGTACGGCCCAGTACGGACCAGTACGGACCATTACGGTCCAGTATGGCCAGTACGGACCATTACGGTCCAGTACGGACCAGTACGGATCAGTACGGATCGGTACGGACCGGTACAGACCAGTATGGACCAGTACGGACAAGTACGGACCAGTATGGATCAGTACGGACCAGTACGGACCAGTACGGACCAGTATGGACCACTACGGACCAGTACGGACCAGTATGGACAAGTACGGACCAGTACGGACATGAACGGACCGGAACGGACCAGAACGGAGAGGAACGGACGGGTACGGACCAGTATGGACCGGTACGGACGGGTACGGACCGGTACGGACCGGTACAGACCGGAACGGACGGCTACGGACCGGTACGGACAGGTAAGGACCGGTACGGACCGGTACGGACCAGTATGGACCGGTACGGAACACTACGGACCAGTACGGAACACTATGGACAATACGGACCAGTACGGAACGGACCAGAACGGAGAGGAACGGACCGGTACGGACCAGAAAGGACCAGAACGGACCGGTATGCACCGGTATGGACCAGTATGAACCAGTACGGACCAGTATGGACCAGTACGGACGAGTACGGCCCAGTATGGACCAGTACAGACGAGTACGGAACAGTACGGACCAGTACAGACCACTACGGACCAGTACGGACCAGTACGGACCAGTATGGACCACTACGGACCATTACGGTCCAGTATGGCCAGTATGGATCAGTACGGACCAGTACGGACCAGTACGGATCAGTACGGAACAGTACGGACCGGTATGGATCAGTACGGACCACTACGGACCAGTACGGACCAGTATGGATCAGTACGGACCAGTACGGACCAGTACGGACCAGTATGGACCACTATGGCCAAGTACGGACCAGTATGGACAAGTACGGACCAGTACGGACATGAACGGACCGGAACGGACCAGAACGGAGAGGAACGGACCGGTACGGACCGGTATGGACCGGCACGGACCGGAACAGACCGGAACGGAGGGGTACGGACCGGAATGGACCGGTACGGACCGGTACGGACCAGTACAGACCAGTATGGACCAGTACGGACCAGTACGAACCAGTACGGCCCAGTATGGACCACTACGGACCATTACGGTCCAGTATGGCCAGTACGGACCATTACGGTCCAGTATGGACCAGTACGGATCAGTACGGATCGGTATGGACCGGTATGGATCAGTACGGAACACTATGGACCGGTACGCACCAGTACGGACCAGTACGGACCAGTACGGACCAGTATGGACCGGTATGGATCAGTATGGACCACTACGGACCAGTATGGACCAGTATGGACCAGAACGGACCAGAACGGACCAGTAGGGACCAGTGTGGACCAGTACGGACCAGTAGGAACCACTATGCTCCAGTACAGACCAGTACGGACCAGAACGGACCAGTATGGACCAGTACGGACCACTAGGGAGCAGTACAGAGCAGTATGGACCAGTATGGACCAATATGCACCAGTACAGACCAGTACTGACCAATATGGACCAGTACGGACCAGTACGGACCAGTATGGAACAGTATGGACCAGTACGGCCCAGCACGGACCAATATGGACCACTAGGGGGCAGTACGGAGCAGTACGGACCAGTATGGACAAGTACGGACCAGTACGGACCAGTATGGACCAGTACGGAAAAGTACAGAGTAGTACGGACCAGTGCGGACCAGAACGGACCAGTACGGACCAGTATGGACCGGTATGGACCAGTACGGACCAGTACGGACCAGTATGGAGCAGTACGGAGCCGTGTGGACCAGTATAGACCAATATGCACCAGTACAGACCAGTACTGACCAATATGGACCAGTACGGACCAGTACGGACCAGTATGGACCAGTATGGACAAGTATAGAGCAGTATGGACCAGTGCGGACCAGAACGGACCAGTACGGACCTGTATGGACCAGTATGGACCAGTACGGACCAGTACGGACCAGTATGGAGCAGTACGGAGCAGTGTGGACCAGTATGGACCAATATGCACCAGTACGGACCAGTACTGACCAATATGGACCAATACGGACCAGTATGGACCAGTATGGAGCAGTACAGACCAGTACGGCCCAGCACGGACCAATATGGACCAGTACGAACCAGTACGGACCAGTACGGCCCAGTATGGACCACTACGGACCATTACGGTCCAGTATGGCCAGTATGGATCAGTACGGACCAGTACGGACCAGTACGGACCAGTACGGATCAGTACGGAACAGTACGGAATGGTATGGATCAGTACAGACCACTACGGACCAGAACGGACCAGTATGGATCACTATGGACAAGTACGGACCAGTATGGACAAGTACGGACCAGTACGGACATGAACGGACCGGAACGGACCAGAACGGAGAGGAACGGACCGGTACGGACCGGTATGGACCGGTACGGACCGGTTTGGACCGGTACGGGCCAGAAAGGACCAGAATGGACCGGTTGGAAGGGTACGGACCAGTACGGACCGGTACGGACAAGTACGGACGAGTACAGACCAGTACGGAGCATTACGGACCGGTACGGACCAGCATAGACCAGTACTGAGCAGTACGGACTGGAACGGACCGGTACGGACGGGTACGGACCGGTACGGACCGGTACGGACCAGAACGGACCGGTACAGACCGGTACGGACCGGTACGGACCCGTACAGGCCAGTACGGACCAGTAGGGACCGGTACAGACCAGTATGGACCACTACGGACCATTACGGTCCAGTCTGGCCAGTACGGCTCAGTACGGACCAGTACGGACCAGTACGGACCGGTCGGACCGGTATGGATCGGAACGGACCGGTACGGACCAGTACGGACCGGTACGGACAAGTACGGACAAGTACGGACCAGTACGGACCGGTACGGACCCGTACGGACCAGTACGGACCAGTATGGACCACTACGGACCATTACGGACTTGTATTGACCAGTACGGACCAGTACGGACCAGAACGGACCAGAACGGACCGGTACGGACCAGTACAGGCCAGAAAGGACCATAACGGACCGGTATGCACCAGTATGGACCACTACGGGGCAGTACAGACCAGTACGGAACAGTACGGACCAGTACGGACCAGTACGGAGAAGTACGAACCAGTACGGACCAGTACGGACCTGTATGGACCAGTATGGACCAGTACGGACGAGTACGGACCAGTATGGACCAATGCGGACCAGAACAGACCAGAACGGACCAGTATGGAGCAGTATGGAGCAGTATGGACCAGTATGGACCATTACGGACCAGTACGGACAAGTACGGACAAGTATGGACCATTACGGACCAGTACAGACCAGTACGGACAAGAACGGACCGGAACGGACTGGTACGGAGGGGTACGGACCGGAACGGACCGGTACGGACCGGTACGGACCAGTACGGACCAGTATGGACCAGTACGGACCAGTACGAACCAGTACGGCCCAGTATGGACCACTACGGACCATTACGGTCCAGTATGGCCAGTACGGACCATTACGGTCCAGTATGGACCAGTACGGATCAGTACGGATCGGTATGGACCGGTATGGATCAGTACGGAACACTATGGACCGGTACGCACCAGTACGGACCAGTACGGACCAGTACGGACCAGTATGGACCGGTATGGATCAGTATGGACCACTACGGACCAGTATGGACCAGTATGGACCAATACGGAGCAGTACGGACCAGTAGGGACCAGTGTGGACCAGTACGGACCAGTAGGAACCACTATGCTCCAGTACAGACCAGTACGGACCAGAACGGACCAGTATGGACCAGTACGGACCACTAGGGAGCAGTACAGAGCAGTATGGACCAGTATGGACCAATACGGACCAGTACGGACCAGTATGGACTAGTGCGGAGCAGTACGGACCAGTACGGAGGAGTACGGACCAGTATGGACCAGTATGCACCAGTACGGGCCAGTATGGACCAGTATGGACCGGTACAGACCAGTATGGACCAGTATGGACCAGTATGGACCAATACGGAGCAGTACGGACCAGTAGGGACCAGTGTGGACCAGTACGGACCAGTAGGAACCACTATGCTCCAGTACGGACCAGTATGGACCCTTATGGACCAGTACGGACCAGTACGGACCAGAACGGACCAGTATGGACCAGTATGGACCTCTAGGGACCAGTACAGACCAGAACGGACCAGTTCGTTCCTGTACAGACCAGTACGGACCAGTGCGGACCAGTACGGACCAGTAGGGACCAGTACGGGCCAGTACCGACCAGTACAGACCAGTATGGACCAGTACGGACCAGTACGGACCAGTAGGGACCGGTACGGACCACTATGGACCAGTACGGAGCAGAAAGGACCAGTACGGACCACTATGGACCAGTACGCACCAGAACGGGACAGTACGGACCAGTACGGAACACTAGGGGGCAGTACGGAGCAGTACGGACCAGTATGGACAAGTACGGACCAGTACGGACCAGTATGGACCAGTACGGAAAAGTACAGAGTAGTACGGACCAGTGCGGACCAGAACGGACCAGTACGGACCAGTATGGACCGGTATGGACCAGTACGGACCAGTACGGACCAGTATGGAGCAGTACGGAGCCGTGTGGACCAGTATGGACCAATATGCACCAGTACATACCAGTACTGACCAATATGGACCAGTACGGACCAGTACGGACCAGTATGGACCAGTATGGACAAGTATAGAGCAGTATGGACCAGTGCGGACCAGAACGGACCATTACGGACCTGTATGGACCAGTATGGACCAGTACGGACCAGTACGGACCAGTACGGACCAGTATGGAGCAGTACGGAGCAGTGTGGACCAGTATGGACCAATATGCACCAGTACGGACCAGTACTGACCAATATGGACCAGTACGGACCAGTATGGAACAGTATGGAGCAGTACAGACCAGTACGGCCCAGCACGGACCAATATGGACCAGTACGAACCAGTACGGACCAGTACGGCCCAGTATGGACCACTACGGACCATTACGGTCCAGTATGGCCAGTATGGATCAGTACGGACCAGTACGGACCAGTACGGACCAGTACGGATCAGTACGGAACAGTACGGAATGGTATGGATCAGTACAGACCACTACGGACCAGAACGGACCAGTATGGATCACTATGGACAAGTACGGACCAGTATGGACAAGTACGGACCAGTACGGACATGAACGGACCGGAACGGACCAGAACGGAGAGGAACGGACCGGTACGGACCGGTATGGACCGGTACGGACCGGTTTGGACCGGTACGGGCCAGAAAGGACCAGAATGGACCGGTTGGAAGGGTACGGACCAGTACGGACCGGTACGGACAAGTACGGACGAGTACAGACCAGTACGGAGCATTACGGACCGGTACGGACCAGCATAGACCAGTACTGAGCAGTACGGACTGGAACGGACCGGTACGGACGGGTACGGACCGGTACGGACCGGTACGGACCAGAACGGACCGGTACAGACCGGTACGGACCGGTACGGACCCGTACAGGCCGGTACGGACCAGTAGGGACCGGTACAGACCAGTATGGACCACTACGGACCATTACGGTCCAGTCTGGCCAGTACGGCTCAGTACGGACCAGTACGGACCAGTACGGACCGGTCGGACCGGTACGGACCGGAATGGACCGGTACGGACCAGTACGGACCGGTACGGACAAGTACGGACAAGTACGGACCAGTACGGACCGGTACGAACCATTACGGACTTGTATTGACCAGTACGGACCAGTACGGACCAGAACGGACCAGTATGGACAAGTACGGACCAGTACGGACATGAACGGACCGGAACGGACCAGAACGGAGAGGAACGGACCGGTACGGACCGGTATGGACCGGTACGGACCGGTTTGGATCGGTACGGGCCAGAAAGGACCAGAATGGACCGGTCGGAAGGGTACGGACCAGTACGGACCGGTACGGACAAGTACGGACGAGTACAGACCAGTACGGAGCATTACGGACCGGTACGGACCAGCATAGACCAGTACTGAGCAGTACGGACTGGAACGGACCGGTACGGACGGGTACGGACCGGTACGGACCGGTACGGACCAGAACGGACCGGTACAGACCGGTACGGACCGGTACGGACCCGTACAGGCCGGTACGGACCAGTAGGGACCGGTACAGACCAGTATGGACCACTACGGACCATTACGGTCCAGTCTGGCCAGTACGGCTCAGTACGGACCAGTACGGACCAGTACGGACCGGTCGGACCGGTACGGACTGGAACGGACCGGTACGGACCAGTACGGACCGGTACGGACAAGTACGGACCAGTATGGACCACTACGGACCATTACGGACTTGTATTGACCAGTACGGACCAGTACGGACCAGAAAGGACCATAACGGACCGGTATGCACCAGTATGGACCACTACGGGGCAGTACAGACCAGTACGGAACAGTACGGACCAGTACGGACCAGTACGGAGAAGTACGAACCAGTACGGACCAGTACGGACCTGTATGGACCAGTATGGACCAGTACGGACGAGTACGGACCAGTATGGACCAATGCGGACCAGAACAGACCAGAACGGACCAGTATGGAGCAGTATGGAGCAGTATGGACCAGTATGGACCATTACGGACCAGTACGGACAAGTACGGACAAGTATGGACCATTACGGACCAGTACAGACCAGTACGGACCACTATGGAACAGTACGGAACAGTATGGACCAGTACGGACCAGTACGGAACACTACGGAACAGTATGGACCAGTACGGACTAATACGGAACAGTATGGACCAATACAGATTAGTACGGACCAGTACGGACCGGTAGGGACCGGTACGGACCAGTACGGACCAGTACGGACAAGAACGGACCGGAACGGACCGGTACGGAGGGTTACAAACCGGAACGGACCGGTACGGACCGGTACGGACCAGTACGGACCAGTATGGACCGGTACGGACCAGTACGAACCAGTACGGCCCAGTATGGACCACTACGGACCATTACGGTCCAGTATGGCCAGTACGGACCATTACGGTCCAGTATGGACCAGTACGGATCAGTACGGATCGGTATGGACCGGTATGGATCAGTACGGAACACTATGGACCGGTACGCACCAGTACGGACCAGTACGGACCAGTACGGACCAGTAGGGACCGGTACGGACCACTATGGACCAGTACGGAGCAGAAAGGACCAGTACGGACCACTATGGACCAGTACGCACCAGAACGGGACAGTACGGACCAGTACGGACCACTAGGGGGCAGTACGGAGCAGTACGGACCAGTATGGACAAGTACGGACCAGTACGGACCAGTATGGACCAGTACGGACAAGTACAGAGTAGTACGGACCAGTGCGGACCAGAACGGACCAGTACGGACCAGTATGGACCGGTATGGACCAGTACGGACCAGTACGGACCAGTATGGAGCAGTACGGAGCAGTGTGGACCAGTATGGACCAATATGCACCAGTACAGACCAGTACTGACCAATATGGACCAGTACGGACCAGTATGGACCAGTATGGACCAGTATGGACAAGTATAGAGCAGTATGGACCAGTGCGGACCAGAACGGACCAGTACGGACCTGTATGGACCAGTATGGACCAGTACGGACCAGTACGGACCAGTATGGAGCAGTACGGAGCAGTGTGGACCAGTATGGACCAATATGCACTAGTACGGACCAGTACTGACCAATATGGACCAGTACGGACCAGTATGGAACAGTATGGAGCAGTACAGACCAGTACGGCCCAGCACGGACCAATATGGACCAGTACGAACCAGTACGGACCAGTACGGCCCAGTATGGACCACTACGGACCATTACGGTCCAGTATGGCCAGTATGGATCAGTACGGACCAGTACGGACCAGTACGGACCAGTAGGGATCAGTACGGAACAGTACGGAATGGTATGGATCAGTACAGACCACTACGGACCAGAACGGACCAGTATGGATCACTATGGACAAGTACGGACCAGTATGGACAAGTACGGACCAGTACGGACATGAACGGACCGGAACGGACCAGAACGGAGAGGAACTGACCGGTACGGACCGGTATGGACCGGTACGGACCGGTTTGGACCGGTACGGGCCAGAAAGGACCAGAATGGACCGGTTGGAAGGGTACGGACCAGTACGGACCGGTACGGACAAGTACGGACGAGTACAGACCAGTACGGAGCATTACGGACCGGTACGGACCAGCATAGACCAGTACTGAGCAGTACGGACTGGAACGGACCGGTACGGACGGGTACGGACCGGTACGGACCGGTACGGACCAGAACGGACCGGTACAGACCGGTACGGACCGGTACGGACCCGTACAGGCCGGTACGGACCAGTAGGGACCGGTACAGACCAGTATGGACCACTACGGACCATTACGGTCCAGTATGGCCAGTATGGATCAGTACGGACCAGTACGGACCAGTACGGACCAGTAGGGATCAGTACGGAACAGTACGGAATGGTATGGATCAGTACAGACCACTACGGACCAGAACGGACCAGTATGGATCACTATGGACAAGTACGGACCAGTATGGACAAGTACGGACCAGTACGGACATGAACGGACCGGAACGGACCAGAACGGAGAGGAACGGACCGGTACGGACCGGTATGGACCGGTACGGACCGGTTTGGACCGGTACGGGCCAGAAAGGACCAGAATGGACCGGTTGGAAGGGTACGGACCAGTACGGACCGGTACGGACAAGTACGGACGAGTACAGACCAGTACGGAGCATTACGGACCGGTACGGACCAGCATAGACCAGTACTGAGCAGTACGGACTGGAACGGACCGGTACGGACGGGTACGGACCGGTACGGACCGGTACGGACCAGAACGGACCGGTACAGACCGGTACGGACCGGTACGGACCCGTACAGGCCGGTACGGACCAGTAGGGACCGGTACAGACCGGTATGGACCACTACGGACCATTACGGTCCAGTCTGGCCAGTACGGCTCAGTACGGACCAGTACGGACCAGTACGGACCGGTCGGACCGGTACGGACCGGAACGGACCGGTACGGACCAGTACGGACCGGTACGGACAAGTACGGACAAGTACGGACCAGTACGGACCGGTACGGACCCGTACGGACCAGTACGGACCAGTATGGACCACTACGGACCATTACGGACTTGTATTGACCAGTACGGACCAGTACGGACCAGAACGGACCAGAACGGACCGGTACGGACCAGTACAGGCCAGAAAGGACCATAACGGACCGGTATGCACCAGTATGGACCACTACGGGGCAGTACAGACCAGTACGGAACAGTACGGACCAGTACGGACCAGTACGGAGAAGTACGAACCAGTACGGACCAGAACGGACCTGTATGGACCAGTATGGACCAGTACGGACGAGTACGGACCAGTATGGACCAATGCGGACCAGAACAGACCAGAACGGACCAGTATGGAGCAGTATGGAGCAGTATGGACCAGTATGGACCATTACGGACCAGTACGGACAAGTACGGACAAGTATGGACCATTACGGACCAGTACAGACCAGTACGGACCACTATGGAACAGTACGGAACAGTATGGACCAGTACGGACCAGTACGGAACACTACGGAACAGTATGGACCAGTACGGACTAATACGGACCAGTATGGACCAATACAGATTAGTACGGACCAGTACGGACCGGTAGGCACCGGTACGGACCAGTACGGACCAGTACGGACCAGTACGGACAAGAACGGACCGGAACGGACCGGTACGGAGGGGTACGGACCGGAACGGACCGGTACGGACCGGTACGGACCAGTACGGACCAGTATGGACCGGTACGGACCAGTACGAACCAGTACGGCCCAGTATGGACCACTACGGACCATTACGGTCCAGTATGGCCAGTACGGACCATTACGGTCCAGTATGGACCAGTACGGATCAGTACGGATCGGTATGGACCGGTATGGATCAGTACGGAACACTATGGACCGGTACGCACCAGTACGGACCAGTACGGACCAGTACGGACCAGTATGGACCGGTATGGATCAGTATGGACCACTACGGACCTGTATGGACCAGTATGGACCAATACGGAGCAGTACGGACCAGTAGGGACCAGTGTGGACCAGTACGGACCAGTAGGAACCACTATGCTCCAGTACAGACCAGTACGGACCAGAACGGACCAGTATGGACCAGTACGGACCACTAGGGAGCAGTACAGAGCAGTATGGACCAGTATGGACCAATACGGACCAGTACGGACCAGTATGGACTAGTGCGGAGCAGTACGGACCAGTACGGAGGAGTACGGACCAGTATGGACCAGTATGCACCAGTACGGGCCAGTATGGACCAGTATGGACCGGTACAGACCAGTATGGACCAGTATGGACCAGTATGGACCAATACGGAGCAGTACGGACCAGTAGGGACCAGTGTGGACCAGTACGGACCAGTAGGAACCACTATGCTCCAGTACGGACCAGTACGGACCCTTATGGACCAGTACGGACCAGTACGGACCAGAACGGACCAGTATGGACCAGTATGGACCTCTAGGGACCAGTACAGACCAGAACGGACCAGTTCGTTCCTGTACAGACCAGTACGGACCAGTGCGGACCAGTACGGACCAGTAGGGACCAGTACGGGCCAGTACCGACCAGTACAGACCAGTATGGACCAGTACGGACCAGTACGGACCAGTAGGGACCGGTACGGACCACTATGGACCAGTACGGAGCAGAAAGGACCAGTACGGACCACTGTGGACCAGTACGCACCAGAACGGGACAGTACGGACCAGTACGGACCACTAGGGGGCAGTACGGAGCAGTACGGACCAGTATGGACAAGTACGGACCAGTACGGACCAGTATGGACCAGTACGGAAAAGTACAGAGTAGTACGGACCAGTGCGGACCAGAACGGACCAGTACGGACCAGTATGGACCGGTATGGACCTGTACGGACCAGTACGGACCAGTATGGAGCAGTACGGAGCAGTGTGGACCAGTATGGACCAATATGCACCAGTACGGACCAGTACTGACCAATATGGACCAGTACGGACCAGTATGGAACAGTATGGAGCAGTACAGACCAGTACGGCCCAGCACGGACCAATATGGACCAGTACGAACCAGTACGGACCAGTACGGCCCAGTATGGACCACTACGGACCATTACGGTCCAGTATGGCCAGTATGGATCAGTACGGACCAGTACGGACCAGTACGGACCAGTAGGGATCAGTACGGAACAGTACGGAATGGTATGGATCAGTACAGACCACTACGGACCAGAACGGACCAGTATGGATCACTATGGACAAGTACGGACCAGTATGGACAAGTACGGACCAGTACGGACATGAACGGACCGGAACGGACCAGAACGGAGAGGAACTGACCGGTACGGACCGGTATGGACCGGTACAGACCGGTTTGGACCGGTACGGGCCAGAAAGGACCAGAATGGACCGGTTGGAAGGGTACGGACCAGTACGGACCGGTACGGACAAGTACGGACGAGTACAGACCAGTACGGAGCATTACGGACCGGTACGGACCAGCATAGACCAGTACTGAGCAGTACGGACTGGAACGGACCGGTACGGACGGGTACGGACCGGTACGGACCGGTACGGACCAGAACGGACCGGTACAGACCGGTACGGACCGGTACGGACCCGTACAGGCCGGTACGGACCAGTAGGGACCGGTACAGACCGGTATGGACCACTACGGACCATTACGGTCCAGTCTGGCCAGTACGGCTCAGTACGGACCAGTACGGACCAGTACGGACCGGTCGGACCGGTACGGACCGGAACGGACCGGTACGGACCAGTACGGACCGGTACGGACAAGTACGGACAAGTACGGACCAGTACGGACCGGTACGGACCCGTACGGACCAGTACGGACCAGTATGGACCACTACGGACCATTACGGACTTGTATTGACCAGTACGGACCAGTACGGACCAGAACGGACCAGAACGGACCGGTACGGACCAGTACAGGCCAGAAAGGACCATAACGGACCGGTATGCACCAGTATGGACCACTACGGGGCAGTACAGACCAGTACGGAACAGTACGGACCAGTACGGACCAGTACGGAGAAGTACGAACCAGTACGGACCAGAACGGACCTGTATGGACCAGTATGGACCAGTACGGACGAGTACGGACCAGTATGGACCAATGCGGACCAGAACAGACCAGAACGGACCAGTATGGAGCAGTATGGAGCAGTATGGACCAGTATGGACCATTACGGACCAGTACGGACAAGTACGGACAAGTATGGACCATTACGGACCAGTACAGACCAGTACGGACCACTATGGAACAGTACGGAACAGTATGGACCAGTACGGACCAGTACGGAACACTACGGAACAGTATGGACCAGTACGGACTAATACGGACCAGTATGGACCAATACAGATTAGTACGGACCAGTACGGACCGGTAGGCACCGGTACGGACCAGTACGGACCAGTACGGACCAGTACGGACAAGAACGGACCGGAACGGACCGGTACGGAGGGGTACGGACCAGGACGGACCGGTACGGACCGGTACGGACCAGTACGGACCAGTATGGACCGGTACGGACCAGTACGAACCAGTACGGCCCAGTATGGACCACTACGGACCATTACGGTCCAGTATGGCCAGTACGGACCATTACTGTCCAGTATGGACCAGTACGGATCAGTACGGATCGGTATGGAACGGTATGGATCAGTACGGAACACTATGGACCGGTACGCACCAGTACGGACCAGTACGGACCAGTACGGACCAGTATGGACCGGTATGGATCAGTATGGACCACTACGGACCAGTATGGACCAGTATGGACCAATACGGAGCAGTACGGACCAGTAGGGACCAGTGTGGACCAGTACGGACCAGTAGGAACCACTATGCTCCAGTACAGACCAGTACGGACCAGAACGGACCAGTATGGACCAGTACGGACCACTAGGGAGCAGTACAGAGCAGTATGGACCAGTATGGACCAATACGGACCAGTACGGACCAGTATGGACTAGTGCGGAGCAGTACGGACCAGTACGGAGGAGTACGGACCAGTATGGACCAGTATGCACCAGTACGGGCCAGTATGGACCAGTATGGACCGGTACAGACCAGTATGGACCAGTATGGACCAGTATGGACCAATACGGAGCAGTACGGACCAGTAGGGACCAGTGTGGACCAGTACGGACCAGTAGGAACCACTATGCTCCAGTACGGACCAGTACGGACCCTTATGGACCAGTACGGACCAGTACGGACCAGAACGGACCAGTATGGACCAGTATGGACCTCTAGGGACCAGTACAGACCAGAACGGACCAGTTCGTTCCTGTACAGACCAGTACGGACCAGTGCGGACCAGTACGGACCAGTAGGGACCAGTACGGGCCAGTACCGACCAGTACAGACCAGTATGGACCAGTACGGACCAGTACGGACCAGTAGGGACCGGTACGGACCACTATGGACCAGTACGGAGCAGAAAGGACCAGTACGGACCACTATGGACCAGTACGCACCAGAACGGGACAGTACGGACCAGTACGGAACACTAGGGGGCAGTACGGAGCAGTACGGACCAGTATGGACAAGTACGGACCAGTACGGACCAGTATGGACCAGTACGGAAAAGTACAGAGTAGTACGGACCAGTGCGGACCAGAACGGACCAGTACGGACCAGTATGGACCGGTATGGACCAGTACGGACCAGTACGGACCAGTATGGAGCAGTACGGAGCCGTGTGGACCAGTATGGACCAATATGCACCAGTACAGACCAGTACTGACCAATATGGACCAGTACGGACCAGTACGGACCAGTATGGACCAGTATGGACAAGTATAGAGCAGTATGGACCAGTGCGGACCAGAACGGACCAGTACGGACCTGTATGGACCAGTATGGACCAGTACGGACCAGTACGGACCAGTATGGAGCAGTACGGAGCAGTGTGGACCAGTATGGACCAATATGCACCAGTACGGACCAGTACTGACCAATATGGACCAGTACGGACCAGTATGGAACAGTATGGAGCAGTACAGACCAGTACGGCCCAGCACGGACCAATATGGACCAGTACGAACCAGTACGGACCAGTACGGCCCAGTATGGACCACTACGGACCATTACGGTCCAGTATGGCCAGTATGGATCAGTACGGACCAGTACGGACCAGTACGGACCAGTAGGGATCAGTACGGAACAGTACGGAATGGTATGGATCAGTACAGACCACTACGGACCAGAACGGACCAGTATGGATCACTATGGACAAGTACGGACCAGTATGGACAAGTACGGACCAGTACGGACATGAACGGACCGGAACGGACCAGAACGGAGAGGAACGGACCGGTACGGACCGGTATGGACCGGTACGGACCGGTTTGGACCGGTACGGGCCAGAAAGGACCAGAATGGACCGGTCGGAAGGGTACGGACCAGTACGGACCGGTACGGACAAGTACGGACGAGTACAGACCAGTACGGAGCATTACGGACCGGTACGGACCAGCATAGACCAGTACTGAGCAGTACGGACTGGAACGGACCGGTACGGACGGGTACGGACCGGTACGGACCGGTACGGACCAGAACGGACCGGTACAGACCGGTACGGACCGGTACGGACCCGTACAGGCCGGTACGGACCAGTAGGGACCGGTACAGACCAGTATGGACCACTACGGACCATTACGGTCCAGTCTGGCCAGTACGGCTCAGTACGGACCAGTACGGACCAGTACGGACCGGTCGGACCGGTACGGACCGGAACGGACCGGTACGGACCGGTACGGACCGGTACGGACAAGTACGGACAAGTACGGACCAGTACGGACCGGTACGGACCCGTACGGACCAGTACGGACCAGTATGGACTACTACGGACCATTACGGACTTGTATTGACCAGTACGGACCAGTACGGACCAGAACGGACCAGAACGGACCGGTACGGACCAGTACAGGCCAGAAAGGACCATAACGGACCGGTATGCACCAGTATGGACCACTACGGGGCAGTACAGACCAGTACGGAACAGTACGGACCAGTACGGACCAGTACGGAGAAGTACGAACCAGTACGGACCAGTACGGACCTGTATGGACCAGTATGGACCAGTACGGACGAGTACGGACCAGTATGGACCAATGCGGACCAGAACAGACCAGAACGGACCAGTATGGAGCAGTATGGAGCAGTATGGACCAGTATGGACCATTACGGACCAGTACGGACAAGTACGGACAAGTATGGACCATTACGGACCAGTACAGACCAGTACGGACCACTATGGAACAGTACGGAACAATATGGACCATTACGGACTAATACGGACCAGTATGGACCAATACAGATTAGTACGGACCAGTACGGACCGGTAGGGACCGGTACGGACCAGTACGGACCAGTACGGACCAGTACGGACCAGTATGGACAAGTACGGACCAGTACGGACAAGAACGGACCGGAACGGACCGGTACGGAGGGGTACGGACCGGAACGGACCGGTACGGACCGGTACGGACCAGTACGGACCGGTACGGACAAGTACGGACGAGTACAGACCAGTACGGAGCATTACGGACCGGTACGGACCAGCATAGACCAGTACTGAGCAGTACGGACTGGAACGGACCGGTACGGACGGGTACGGACCGGTACGGACCGGTACGGACAAGTACGGACAAGTACGGACCAGTACGGACCGGTACGGACCCGTACGGACCAGTACGGACCAGTATGGACCACTACGGACCATTACGGACTTGTATTGACCAGTACGGACCAGTACGGACCAGAACGGACCAGAACGGACCGGTACGGACCAGTACAGGCCAGAAAGGACCATAACGGACCGGTATGCACCAGTATGGACCACTACGGGGCAGTACAGACCAGTACGGAACAGTACGGACCAGTACGGACCAGTACGGAGAAGTACGAACCAGTACGGACCAGAACGGACCTGTATGGACCAGTATGGACCAGTACGGACGAGTACGGACCAGTATGGACCAATGCGGACCAGAACAGACCAGAACGGACCAGTATGGAGCAGTATGGAGCAGTATGGACCAGTATGGACCATTACGGACCAGTACGGACAAGTACGGACAAGTATGGACCATTACGGACCAGTACAGACCAGTACGGACCACTATGGAACAGTACGGAACAGTATGGACCAGTACGGACCAGTACGGAACACTACGGAACAGTATGGACCAGTACGGACTAATACGGACCAGTATGGACCAATACAGATTAGTACGGACCAGTACGGACCGGTAGGCACCGGTACGGACCAGTACGGACCAGTACGGACCAGTACGGACAAGAACGGACCGGAACGGACCGGTACGGAGGGGTACGGACCGGAACGGACCGGTACGGACCGGTACGGACCAGTACGGACCAGTATGGACCGGTACGGACCAGTACGAACCAGTACGGCCCAGTATGGACCACTACGGACCATTACGGTCCAGTATGGCCAGTACGGACCATTACGGTCCAGTATGGACCAGTACGGATCAGTACGGATCGGTATGGAACGGTATGGATCAGTACGGAACACTATGGACCGGTACGCACCAGTACGGACCAGTACGGACCAGTATGGACCGGTATGGATCAGTATGGACCACTACGGACCAGTATGGACCAGTATGGACCAATACGGAGCAGTACGGACCAGTAGGGACCAGTGTGGACCAGTACGGACCAGTAGGAACCACTATGCTCCAGTACAGACCAGTACGGACCAGAACGGACCAGTATGGACCAGTACGGACCACTAGGGAGCAGTACAGAGCAGTATGGACCAGTATGGACCAATACGGACCAGTACGGACCAGTATGGACTAGTGCGGAGCAGTACGGACCAGTACGGAGGAGTACGGACCAGTATGGACCAGTATGCACCAGTACGGGCCAGTATGGACCAGTATGGACCGGTACAGACCAGTATGGACCAGTATGGACCAGTATGGACCAATACGGAGCAGTACGGACCAGTAGGGACCAGTGTGGACCAGTACGGACCAGTAGGAACCACTATGCTCCAGTACGGACCAGTACGGACCCTTATGGACCAGTACGGACCAGTACGGACCAGAACGGACCAGTATGGACCAGTATGGACCTCTAGGGACCAGTACAGACCAGAACGGACCAGTTCGTTCCTGTACAGACCAGTACGGACCAGTGCGGACCAGTACGGACCAGTAGGGACCAGTACGGGCCAGTACCGACCAGTACAGACCAGTATGGACCAGTACGGACCAGTAGGGACCAGTAGGGACCGGTACGGACCACTATGGACCAGTACGGAGCAGAAAGGACCAGTACGGACCACTGTGGACCAGTACGCACCAGAACGGGACAGTACGGACCAGTACGGACCACTAGGGGGCAGTACGGAGCAGTACGGACCAGTATGGACAAGTACGGACCAGTACGGACCAGTATGGACCAGTACGGAAAAGTACAGAGTAGTACGGACCAGTGCGGACCAGAACGGACCAGTACGGACCAGTATGGACCGGTATGGACCTGTACGGACCAGTACGGACCAGTATGGAGCAGTACGGAGCAGTGTGGACCAGTATGGACCAATATGCACCAGTACGGACCAGTACTGACCAATATGGACCAGTACGGACCAGTATGGAACAGTATGGAGCAGTACAGACCAGTACGGCCCAGCACGGACCAATATGGACCAGTACGAACCAGTACGGACCAGTACGGCCCAGTATGGACCACTACGGACCATTACGGTCCAGTATGGCCAGTATGGATCAGTACGGACCAGTACGGACCAGTACGGACCAGTAGGGATCAGTACGGAACAGTACGGAATGGTATGGATCAGTACAGACCACTACGGACCAGAACGGACCAGTATGGATCACTATGGACAAGTACGGACCAGTATGGACAAGTACGGACCAGTACGGACATGAACGGACCGGAACGGACCAGAACGGAGAGGAACGGACCGGTACGGACCGGTATGGACCGGTATGGATCAGTACGGAACACTATGGACCGGTACGCACCAGTACGGACCAGTACGGACCAGTACGGACCAGTATGGACCGGTATGGATCAGTATGGACCACTACGGACCAGTATGGACCAGTATGGACCAATACGGAGCAGTACGGACCAGTAGGGACCAGTGTGGACCAGTACGGACCAGTAGGAACCACTATGCTCCAGTACAGACCAGTACGGACCAGAACGGACCAGTATGGACCAGTACGGACCACTAGGGAGCAGTACAGAGCAGTATGGACCAGTATGGACCAATACGGACCAGTACGGACCAGTATGGACTAGTGCGGAGCAGTACGGACCAGTACGGAGGAGTACGGACCAGTATGGACCAGTATGCACCAGTACGGGCCAGTATGGACCAGTATGGACCGGTACAGACCAGTATGGACCAGTATGGACCAGTATGGACCAATACGGAGCAGTACGGACCAGTAGGGACCAGTGTGGACCAGTACGGACCAGTAGGAACCACTATGCTCCAGTACGGACCAGTATGGACCCTTATGGACCAGTACGGACCAGAACGGACCAGTATGGACAAGTACGGACCAGTACGGACATGAACGGACCGGAACGGACCAGAACGGAGAGGAACGGACGGGTACGGACCAGTATGGACCGGTACGGACGGGTACGGACCGGTACGGACCGGTACAGACCGGAACGGACTGGTACGGACCGGTACGGACAGGTAAGGACCGGTACGGACCGGTATGGACCAATATGGACCAGTACGGAACACTACGGACCAGTACGGAACACTATGGACAAGTACAGACCAGTACGGAACGGACCAGAACGGAGAGGAACGGACCGGTACGGACCAGAACGGACCAGAACGGACCGGTATGCAGAGGTATGGACCAGTATGAACCAGTACGGACCAGTATGGACCAGTACGGACGAGTACGGCCCAGTATGGACCAGTACAGACCAGTACGGAACCGTACAGACCAGTACAGACCAGTACAGAGCAGTACGGACCAGTATGGACCAGTATGGACAAGTACGGACCAGTACGGACATGAACGGACCGGAACGGACCAGAACGGAAAGGAACGGACCGGTACGGACCAGAATGGACCAGAACGGACCGGTAAGCACCGGTATGGACCAGTATGAACCAGTACGGACCAGTATGGACCAGTACAGACGAGTACGGCCCAGTATGGACCAGTACAGACCAGTACGGAACAGTACGGACCAGTACGGACCGGTATGGATCAGTACGGACCACTACGGACCAGTACGGACCAGTATGGATCACTATGGACAAGTACAGACCAGTACGGACCAGTATGGACCACTACAGACCAGTACGGACCAGTATGGACAAGTATGGACCAGTACGGACATGAACGGACCGGAACGGACCAGAACGGAGAGGAACGGACGGGTACGGACCAGTATGGACCGGTACGGACCAGTACGGACCGGTACGGACCGGTACAGACTGGAACGGACTGGTACGGACCGGTACGGACAGGTAAGGACCGGTACAGACCGGTACGGACCAGTATGGACATGTACGGAACACAACGGACCAGTACGGAACACTACGGAACAGTATGGACCAGTACGGAGCAATACGGACCAGTACGGACCAGTACGGACCGGTATGGACCGGCACGGACCGGAACGGACCGGAACGGACTGGTACGGACCGGTACGAACAGGTAAGGACCGGTACGGACCGGTACGGACCAGTATGGACCGGTACGGAACACTACGGACCAGTACGGAACACTATGGACAAGTACGGACTAGTACGGAACGGACCAGAACGGAGAGGAACGGACCGGTACGGACCAGAATGGACCAGAACGGACCGGTATGCAGCGGTATGGACCAGTATGAACCAGTACGGACCAGTATGGACCAGTACGGACGAGTACGGCCCAGTATGGACCAGTACAGACCAGTACGGAGCAGTACGGACCAGTACAGACCAGTACAGACCAGTATGGACCAGTACGGCCCATTTAGACCACTACGGACCATTACGGACCAGTATGGCCAGTACGGAGCAGTACGGACCAGTACGGACCAGTACGGATCAGTACGGAACAGTACGGACCGGTATGGATCAGTACGGACCACTACAGACCAGTACGGACCAGTATGGATCCGTACGGACCAGTACGGACCAGTACGGACCAGTATGGACCACTATGGCCAAGTACGGACCAGTATGGACAAGTACGGACCAGTACGGACATGAACGGACCGGAACGGACCAGAACGGAGAGGAACGGATTGGTACGGACCGGTATGGACCGGCACGGACCGGAACGGACCGGTACAGAGGGGTACGGACCGGAACGGACCGGTACGGACCGGTACGGACCAGTACGGACCAGTACGGACCAGTACAGACCAGTACGGAGCAGTACGGCCCAGTACGGACCAGTACGGACCATTACGGTCCAGTATGGCCAGTACGGACCATTACGGTCCAGTACGGACCAGTACGGATCAGTACGGATCGGTACGGACCGGTACAGACCAGTATGGACCAGTACGGACAAGTACGGACCAGTATGGATCAGTACGGACCAGTACGGACCAGTACGGACCAGTATGGACCACTACGGACCAGTACGGACCAGTATGGACAAGTACGGACCAGTACGGACATGAACGGACCGGAACGGACCAGAACGGAGAGGAACGGACGGGTACGGACCAGTATGGACCGGTACGGACGGGTACGGACCGGTACGGACCGGTACAGACCGGAACGGACGGCTACGGACCGGTACGGACAGGTAAGGACCGGTACGGACCGGTACGGACCAGTATGGACCGGTACGGAACACTACGGACCAGTACGGAACACTATGGACAATACGGACCAGTACGGAACGGACCAGAACGGAGAGGAACGGACCGGTACGGACCAGAAAGGACCAGAACGGACCGGTATGCACCGGTATGGACCAGTATGAACCAGTACGGACCAGTATGGACCAGTACGGACGAGTACGGCCCAGTATGGACCAGTACAGACGAGTACGGAACAGTACGGACCAGTACAGACCACTACGGACCAGTACGGACCAGTACGGACCAGTATGGACCACTACGGACCATTACGGTCCAGTATGGCCAGTATGGATCAGTACGGACCAGTACGGACCAGTACGGATCAGTACGGAACAGTACGGACCGGTATGGATCAGTACGGACCACTACGGACCAGTACGGACCAGTATGGATCAGTACGGACCAGTACGGACCAGTACGGACCAGTATGGACCACTATGGCCAAGTACGGACCAGTATGGACAAGTACGGACCAGTACGGACATGAACGGACCGGAACGGACCAGAACGGAGAGGAACGGACCGGTACGGACCGGTATGGACCGGCACGGACCGGAACAGACCGGAACGGAGGGGTACGGACCGGAATGGACCGGTACGGACCGGTACGGACCAGTACAGACCAGTATGGACCAGTACGGACCAGTACGAACCAGTACGGCCCAGTATGGACCACTACGGACCATTACGGTCCAGTATGGCCAGTACGGACCATTACGGTCCAGTATGGACCAGTACGGATCAGTACGGATCGGTATGGACCGGTATGGATCAGTACGGAACACTATGGACCGGTACGCACCAGTACGGACCAGTACGGACCAGTACGGACCAGTATGGACCGGTATGGATCAGTATGGACCACTACGGACCAGTATGGACCAGTATGGACCAGAACGGACCAGAACGGACCAGTAGGGACCAGTGTGGACCAGTACGGACCAGTAGGAACCACTATGCTCCAGTACAGACCAGTACGGACCAGAACGGACCAGTATGGACCAGTACGGACCACTAGGGAGCAGTACAGAGCAGAATGGACCAGTATGGACCAATATGCACCAGTACAGACCAGTACTGACCAATATGGACCAGTACGGACCAGTACGGACCAGTATGGAACAGTATGGACCAGTACGGCCCAGCACGGACCAATATGGACCACTAGGGGGCAGTACGGAGCAGTACGGACCAGTATGGACAAGTACGGACCAGTACGGACCAGTATGGACCAGTACGGAAAAGTACAGAGTAGTACGGACCAGTGCGGACCAGAACGGACCAGTACGGACCAGTATGGACCGGTATGGACCAGTACGGACCAGTACGGACCAGTATGGAGCAGTACGGAGCCGTGTGGACCAGTATAGACCAATATGCACCAGTACAGACCAGTACTGACCAATATGGACCAGTACGGACCAGTACGGACCAGTATGGACCAGTATGGACAAGTATAGAGCAGTATGGACCAGTGCGGACCAGAACGGACCAGTACGGACCTGTATGGACCAGTATGGACCAGTACGGACCAGTACGGACCAGTATGGAGCAGTACGGAGCAGTGTGGACCAGTATGGACCAATATGCACCAGTACGGACCAGTACTGACCAATATGGACCAATACGGACCAGTATGGACCAGTATGGAGCAGTACAGACCAGTACGGCCCAGCACGGACCAATATGGACCAGTACGAACCAGTACGGACCAGTACGGCCCAGTATGGACCACTACGGACCATTACGGTCCAGTATGGCCAGTATGGATCAGTACGGACCAGTACGGACCAGTACGGACCAGTACGGATCAGTACGGAACAGTACGGAATGGTATGGATCAGTACAGACCACTACGGACCAGAACGGACCAGTATGGATCACTATGGACAAGTACGGACCAGTATGGACAAGTACGGACCAGTACGGACATGAACGGACCGGAACGGACCAGAACGGAGAGGAACGGACCGGTACGGACCGGTATGGACCGGTACGGACCGGTTTGGACCGGTACGGGCCAGAAAGGACCAGAATGGACCGGTTGGAAGGGTACGGACCAGTACGGACCGGTACGGACAAGTACGGACGAGTACAGACCAGTACGGAGCATTACGGACCGGTACGGACCAGCATAGACCAGTACTGAGCAGTACGGACTGGAACGGACCGGTACGGACGGGTACGGACCGGTACGGACCGGTACGGACCAGAACGGACCGGTACAGACCGGTACGGACCGGTACGGACCCGTACAGGCCAGTACGGACCAGTAGGGACCGGTACAGACCAGTATGGACCACTACGGACCATTACGGTCCAGTCTGGCCAGTACGGCTCAGTACGGACCAGTACGGACCAGTACGGACCGGTCGGACCGGTATGGATCGGAACGGACCGGTACGGACCAGTACGGACCGGTACGGACAAGTACGGACAAGTACGGACCAGTACGGACCGGTACGGACCCGTACGGACCAGTACGGACCAGTATGGACCACTACGGACCATTACGGACTTGTATTGACCAGTACGGACCAGTACGGACCAGAACGGACCAGAACGGACCGGTACGGACCAGTACAGGCCAGAAAGGACCATAACGGACCGGTATGCACCAGTATGGACCACTACGGGGCAGTACAGACCAGTACGGAACAGTACGGACCAGTACGGACCAGTACGGAGAAGTACGAACCAGTACGGACCAGTACGGACCTGTATGGACCAGTATGGACCAGTACGGACGAGTACGGACCAGTATGGACCAATGCGGACCAGAACAGACCAGAACGGACCAGTATGGAGCAGTATGGAGCAGTATGGACCAGTATGGACCATTACGGACCAGTACGGACAAGTACGGACAAGTATGGACCATTACGGACCAGTACAGACCAGTACGGACAAGAACGGACCGGAACGGACCGGTACGGAGGGGTACGGACCGGAACGGACCGGTACGGACCGGTACGGACCAGTACGGACCAGTATGGACCAGTACGGACCAGTACGAACCAGTACGGCCCAGTATGGACCACTACGGACCATTACGGTCCAGTATGGCCAGTACGGACCATTACGGTCCAGTATGGACCAGTACGGATCAGTACGGATCGGTATGGACCGGTATGGATCAGTACGGAACACTATGGACCGGTACGCACCAGTACGGACCAGTACGGACCAGTACGGACCAGTATGGACCGGTATGGATCAGTATGGACCACTACGGACCAGTATGGACCAGTATGGACCAATACGGAGCAGTACGGACCAGTAGGGACCAGTGTGGACCAGTACGGACCAGTAGGAACCACTATGCTCCAGTACAGACCAGTACGGACCAGAACGGACCAGTATGGACCAGTACGGACCACTAGGGAGCAGTACAGAGCAGTATGGACCAGTATGGACCAATACGGACCAGTACGGACCAGTATGGACTAGTGCGGAGCAGTACGGACCAGTACGGAGGAGTACGGACCAGTATGGACCAGTATGCACCAGTACGGGCCAGTATGGACCAGTATGGACCGGTACAGACCAGTATGGACCAGTATGGACCAGTATGGACCAATACGGAGCAGTACGGACCAGTAGGGACCAGTGTGGACCAGTACGGACCAGTAGGAACCACTATGCTCCAGTACGGACCAGTATGGACCCTTATGGACCAGTACGGACCAGTACGGACCAGAACGGACCAGTATGGACCAGTATGGACCTCTAGGGACCAGTACAGACCAGAACGGACCAGTTCGTTCCTGTACAGACCAGTACGGACCAGTGCGGACCAGTACGGACCAGTAGGGACCAGTACGGGCCAGTACCGACCAGTACAGACCAGTATGGACCAGTACGGACCAGTACGGACCAGTAGGGACCGGTACGGACCACTATGGACCAGTACGGAGCAGAAAGGACCAGTACGGACCACTATGGACCAGTACGCACCAGAACGGGACAGTACGGACCAGTACGGAACACTAGGGGGCAGTACGGAGCAGTACGGACCAGTATGGACAAGTACGGACCAGTACGGACCAGTATGGACCAGTACGGAAAAGTACAGAGTAGTACGGACCAGTGCGGACCAGAACGGACCAGTACGGACCAGTATGGACCGGTATGGACCAGTACGGACCAGTACGGACCAGTATGGAGCAGTACGGAGCCGTGTGGACCAGTATGGACCAATATGCACCAGTACATACCAGTACTGACCAATATGGACCAGTACGGACCAGTACGGACCAGTATGGACCAGTATGGACAAGTATAGAGCAGTATGGACCAGTGCGGACCAGAACGGACCATTACGGACCTGTATGGACCAGTATGGACCAGTACGGACCAGTACGGACCAGTACGGACCAGTATGGAGCAGTACGGAGCAGTGTGGACCAGTATGGACCAATATGCACCAGTACGGACCAGTACTGACCAATATGGACCAGTACGGACCAGTATGGAACAGTATGGAGCAGTACAGACCAGTACGGCCCAGCACGGACCAATATGGACCAGTACGAACCAGTACGGACCAGTACGGCCCAGTATGGACCACTACGGACCATTACGGTCCAGTATGGCCAGTATGGATCAGTACGGACCAGTACGGACCAGTACGGACCAGTACGGATCAGTACGGAACAGTACGGAATGGTATGGATCAGTACAGACCACTACGGACCAGAACGGACCAGTATGGATCACTATGGACAAGTACGGACCAGTATGGACAAGTACGGACCAGTACGGACATGAACGGACCGGAACGGACCAGAACGGAGAGGAACGGACCGGTACGGACCGGTATGGACCGGTACGGACCGGTTTGGACCGGTACGGGCCAGAAAGGACCAGAATGGACCGGTTGGAAGGGTACGGACCAGTACGGACCGGTACGGACAAGTACGGACGAGTACAGACCAGTACGGAGCATTACGGACCGGTACGGACCAGCATAGACCAGTACTGAGCAGTACGGACTGGAACGGACCGGTACGGACGGGTACGGACCGGTACGGACCGGTACGGACCAGAACGGACCGGTACAGACCGGTACGGACCGGTACGGACCCGTACAGGCCGGTACGGACCAGTAGGGACCGGTACAGACCAGTATGGACCACTACGGACCATTACGGTCCAGTCTGGCCAGTACGGCTCAGTACGGACCAGTACGGACCAGTACGGACCGGTCGGACCGGTACGGACCGGAATGGACCGGTACGGACCAGTACGGACCGGTACGGACAAGTACGGACAAGTACGGACCAGTACGGACCGGTACGAACCATTACGGACTTGTATTGACCAGTACGGACCAGTACGGACCAGAACGGACCAGTATGGACAAGTACGGACCAGTACGGACATGAACGGACCGGAACGGACCAGAACGGAGAGGAACGGACCGGTACGGACCGGTATGGACCGGTACGGACCGGTTTGGATCGGTACGGGCCAGAAAGGACCAGAATGGACCGGTCGGAAGGGTACGGACCAGTACGGACCGGTACGGACAAGTACGGACGAGTACAGACCAGTACGGAGCATTACGGACCGGTACGGACCAGCATAGACCAGTACTGAGCAGTACGGACTGGAACGGACCGGTACGGACGGGTACGGACCGGTACGGACCGGTACGGACCAGAACGGACCGGTACAGACCGGTACGGACCGGTACGGACCCGT
This sequence comes from Anomalospiza imberbis, assembly GCF_031753505.1. Classification (NCBI taxonomy): domain Eukaryota; kingdom Metazoa; phylum Chordata; class Aves; order Passeriformes; family Viduidae; genus Anomalospiza; species Anomalospiza imberbis. The sequence goes on from NW_027100203.1 coordinate 43,993, forward strand.
ACAGGCCGGTACGGACCAGTAGGGACCGGTACAGACCAGTATGGACCACTACGGACCATTACGGTCCAGTCTGGCCAGTACGGCTCAGTACGGACCAGTACGGACCAGTACGGACCGGTCGGACCGGTACGGACTGGAACGGACCGGTACGGACCAGTACGGACCGGTACGGACAAGTACGGACCAGTATGGACCACTACGGACCATTACGGACTTGTATTGACCAGTACGGACCAGTACGGACCAGAAAGGACCATAACGGACCGGTATGCACCAGTATGGACCACTACGGGGCAGTACAGACCAGTACGGAACAGTACGGACCAGTACGGACCAGTACGGAGAAGTACGAACCAGTACGGACCAGTACGGACCTGTATGGACCAGTATGGACCAGTACGGACGAGTACGGACCAGTATGGACCAATGCGGACCAGAACAGACCAGAACGGACCAGTATGGAGCAGTATGGAGCAGTATGGACCAGTATGGACCATTACGGACCAGTACGGACAAGTACGGACAAGTATGGACCATTACGGACCAGTACAGACCAGTACGGACCACTATGGAACAGTACGGAACAGTATGGACCAGTACGGACCAGTACGGAACACTACGGAACAGTATGGACCAGTACGGACTAATACGGAACAGTATGGACCAATACAGATTAGTACGGACCAGTACGGACCGGTAGGGACCGGTACGGACCAGTACGGACCAGTACGGACAAGAACGGACCGGAACGGACCGGTACGGAGGGTTACAAACCGGAACGGACCGGTACGGACCGGTACGGACCAGTACGGACCAGTATGGACCGGTACGGACCAGTACGAACCAGTACGGCCCAGTATGGACCACTACGGACCATTACGGTCCAGTATGGCCAGTACGGACCATTACGGTCCAGTATGGACCAGTACGGATCAGTACGGATCGGTATGGACCGGTATGGATCAGTACGGAACACTATGGACCGGTACGCACCAGTACGGACCAGTACGGACCAGTACGGACCAGTAGGGACCGGTACGGACCACTATGGACCAGTACGGAGCAGAAAGGACCAGTACGGACCACTATGGACCAGTACGCACCAGAACGGGACAGTACGGACCAGTACGGACCACTAGGGGGCAGTACGGAGCAGTACGGACCAGTATGGACAAGTACGGACCAGTACGGACCAGTATGGACCAGTACGGACAAGTACAGAGTAGTACGGACCAGTGCGGACCAGAACGGACCAGTACGGACCAGTATGGACCGGTATGGACCAGTACGGACCAGTACGGACCAGTATGGAGCAGTACGGAGCAGTGTGGACCAGTATGGACCAATATGCACCAGTACAGACCAGTACTGACCAATATGGACCAGTACGGACCAGTATGGACCAGTATGGACCAGTATGGACAAGTATAGAGCAGTATGGACCAGTGCGGACCAGAACGGACCAGTACGGACCTGTATGGACCAGTATGGACCAGTACGGACCAGTACGGACCAGTATGGAGCAGTACGGAGCAGTGTGGACCAGTATGGACCAATATGCACTAGTACGGACCAGTACTGACCAATATGGACCAGTACGGACCAGTATGGAACAGTATGGAGCAGTACAGACCAGTACGGCCCAGCACGGACCAATATGGACCAGTACGAACCAGTACGGACCAGTACGGCCCAGTATGGACCACTACGGACCATTACGGTCCAGTATGGCCAGTATGGATCAGTACGGACCAGTACGGACCAGTACGGACCAGTAGGGATCAGTACGGAACAGTACGGAATGGTATGGATCAGTACAGACCACTACGGACCAGAACGGACCAGTATGGATCACTATGGACAAGTACGGACCAGTATGGACAAGTACGGACCAGTACGGACATGAACGGACCGGAACGGACCAGAACGGAGAGGAACTGACCGGTACGGACCGGTATGGACCGGTACGGACCGGTTTGGACCGGTACGGGCCAGAAAGGACCAGAATGGACCGGTTGGAAGGGTACGGACCAGTACGGACCGGTACGGACAAGTACGGACGAGTACAGACCAGTACGGAGCATTACGGACCGGTACGGACCAGCATAGACCAGTACTGAGCAGTACGGACTGGAACGGACCGGTACGGACGGGTACGGACCGGTACGGACCGGTACGGACCAGAACGGACCGGTACAGACCGGTACGGACCGGTACGGACCCGTACAGGCCGGTACGGACCAGTAGGGACCGGTACAGACCAGTATGGACCACTACGGACCATTACGGTCCAGTATGGCCAGTATGGATCAGTACGGACCAGTACGGACCAGTACGGACCAGTAGGGATCAGTACGGAACAGTACGGAATGGTATGGATCAGTACAGACCACTACGGACCAGAACGGACCAGTATGGATCACTATGGACAAGTACGGACCAGTATGGACAAGTACGGACCAGTACGGACATGAACGGACCGGAACGGACCAGAACGGAGAGGAACGGACCGGTACGGACCGGTATGGACCGGTACGGACCGGTTTGGACCGGTACGGGCCAGAAAGGACCAGAATGGACCGGTTGGAAGGGTACGGACCAGTACGGACCGGTACGGACAAGTACGGACGAGTACAGACCAGTACGGAGCATTACGGACCGGTACGGACCAGCATAGACCAGTACTGAGCAGTACGGACTGGAACGGACCGGTACGGACGGGTACGGACCGGTACGGACCGGTACGGACCAGAACGGACCGGTACAGACCGGTACGGACCGGTACGGACCCGTACAGGCCGGTACGGACCAGTAGGGACCGGTACAGACCGGTATGGACCACTACGGACCATTACGGTCCAGTCTGGCCAGTACGGCTCAGTACGGACCAGTACGGACCAGTACGGACCGGTCGGACCGGTACGGACCGGAACGGACCGGTACGGACCAGTACGGACCGGTACGGACAAGTACGGACAAGTACGGACCAGTACGGACCGGTACGGACCCGTACGGACCAGTACGGACCAGTATGGACCACTACGGACCATTACGGACTTGTATTGACCAGTACGGACCAGTACGGACCAGAACGGACCAGAACGGACCGGTACGGACCAGTACAGGCCAGAAAGGACCATAACGGACCGGTATGCACCAGTATGGACCACTACGGGGCAGTACAGACCAGTACGGAACAGTACGGACCAGTACGGACCAGTACGGAGAAGTACGAACCAGTACGGACCAGAACGGACCTGTATGGACCAGTATGGACCAGTACGGACGAGTACGGACCAGTATGGACCAATGCGGACCAGAACAGACCAGAACGGACCAGTATGGAGCAGTATGGAGCAGTATGGACCAGTATGGACCATTACGGACCAGTACGGACAAGTACGGACAAGTATGGACCATTACGGACCAGTACAGACCAGTACGGACCACTATGGAACAGTACGGAACAGTATGGACCAGTACGGACCAGTACGGAACACTACGGAACAGTATGGACCAGTACGGACTAATACGGACCAGTATGGACCAATACAGATTAGTACGGACCAGTACGGACCGGTAGGCACCGGTACGGACCAGTACGGACCAGTACGGACCAGTACGGACAAGAACGGACCGGAACGGACCGGTACGGAGGGGTACGGACCGGAACGGACCGGTACGGACCGGTACGGACCAGTACGGACCAGTATGGACCGGTACGGACCAGTACGAACCAGTACGGCCCAGTATGGACCACTACGGACCATTACGGTCCAGTATGGCCAGTACGGACCATTACGGTCCAGTATGGACCAGTACGGATCAGTACGGATCGGTATGGACCGGTATGGATCAGTACGGAACACTATGGACCGGTACGCACCAGTACGGACCAGTACGGACCAGTACGGACCAGTATGGACCGGTATGGATCAGTATGGACCACTACGGACCTGTATGGACCAGTATGGACCAATACGGAGCAGTACGGACCAGTAGGGACCAGTGTGGACCAGTACGGACCAGTAGGAACCACTATGCTCCAGTACAGACCAGTACGGACCAGAACGGACCAGTATGGACCAGTACGGACCACTAGGGAGCAGTACAGAGCAGTATGGACCAGTATGGACCAATACGGACCAGTACGGACCAGTATGGACTAGTGCGGAGCAGTACGGACCAGTACGGAGGAGTACGGACCAGTATGGACCAGTATGCACCAGTACGGGCCAGTATGGACCAGTATGGACCGGTACAGACCAGTATGGACCAGTATGGACCAGTATGGACCAATACGGAGCAGTACGGACCAGTAGGGACCAGTGTGGACCAGTACGGACCAGTAGGAACCACTATGCTCCAGTACGGACCAGTACGGACCCTTATGGACCAGTACGGACCAGTACGGACCAGAACGGACCAGTATGGACCAGTATGGACCTCTAGGGACCAGTACAGACCAGAACGGACCAGTTCGTTCCTGTACAGACCAGTACGGACCAGTGCGGACCAGTACGGACCAGTAGGGACCAGTACGGGCCAGTACCGACCAGTACAGACCAGTATGGACCAGTACGGACCAGTAGGGACCAGTAGGGACCGGTACGGACCACTATGGACCAGTACGGAGCAGAAAGGACCAGTACGGACCACTGTGGACCAGTACGCACCAGAACGGGACAGTACGGACCAGTACGGACCACTAGGGGGCAGTACGGAGCAGTACGGACCAGTATGGACAAGTACGGACCAGTACGGACCAGTATGGACCAGTACGGAAAAGTACAGAGTAGTACGGACCAGTGCGGACCAGAACGGACCAGTACGGACCAGTATGGACCGGTATGGACCTGTACGGACCAGTACGGACCAGTATGGAGCAGTACGGAGCAGTGTGGACCAGTATGGACCAATATGCACCAGTACGGACCAGTACTGACCAATATGGACCAGTACGGACCAGTATGGAACAGTATGGAGCAGTACAGACCAGTACGGCCCAGCACGGACCAATATGGACCAGTACGAACCAGTACGGACCAGTACGGCCCAGTATGGACCACTACGGACCATTACGGTCCAGTATGGCCAGTATGGATCAGTACGGACCAGTACGGACCAGTACGGACCAGTAGGGATCAGTACGGAACAGTACGGAATGGTATGGATCAGTACAGACCACTACGGACCAGAACGGACCAGTATGGATCACTATGGACAAGTACGGACCAGTATGGACAAGTACGGACCAGTACGGACATGAACGGACCGGAACGGACCAGAACGGAGAGGAACTGACCGGTACGGACCGGTATGGACCGGTACGGACCGGTTTGGACCGGTACGGGCCAGAAAGGACCAGAATGGACCGGTTGGAAGGGTACGGACCAGTACGGACCGGTACGGACAAGTACGGACGAGTACAGACCAGTACGGAGCATTACGGACCGGTACGGACCAGCATAGACCAGTACTGAGCAGTACGGACTGGAACGGACCGGTACGGACGGGTACGGACCGGTACGGACCGGTACGGACCAGAACGGACCGGTACAGACCGGTACGGACCGGTACGGACCCGTACAGGCCGGTACGGACCAGTAGGGACCGGTACAGACCGGTATGGACCACTACGGACCATTACGGTCCAGTCTGGCCAGTACGGCTCAGTACGGACCAGTACGGACCAGTACGGACCGGTCGGACCGGTACGGACCGGAACGGACCGGTACGGACCAGTACGGACCGGTACGGACAAGTACGGACAAGTACGGACCAGTACGGACCGGTACGGACCCGTACGGACCAGTACGGACCAGTATGGACCACTACGGACCATTACGGACTTGTATTGACCAGTACGGACCAGTACGGACCAGAACGGACCAGAACGGACCGGTACGGACCAGTACAGGCCAGAAAGGACCATAACGGACCGGTATGCACCAGTATGGACCACTACGGGGCAGTACAGACCAGTACGGAACAGTACGGACCAGTACGGACCAGTACGGAGAAGTACGAACCAGTACGGACCAGAACGGACCTGTATGGACCAGTATGGACCAGTACGGACGAGTACGGACCAGTATGGACCAATGCGGACCAGAACAGACCAGAACGGACCAGTATGGAGCAGTATGGAGCAGTATGGACCAGTATGGACCATTACGGACCAGTACGGACAAGTACGGACAAGTATGGACCATTACGGACCAGTACAGACCAGTACGGACCACTATGGAACAGTACGGAACAGTATGGACCAGTACGGACCAGTACGGAACACTACGGAACAGTATGGACCAGTACGGACTAATACGGACCAGTATGGACCAATACAGATTAGTACGGACCAGTACGGACCGGTAGGCACCGGTACGGACCAGTACGGACCAGTACGGACCAGTACGGACAAGAACGGACCGGAACGGACCGGTACGGAGGGGTACGGACCAGGACGGACCGGTACGGACCGGTACGGACCAGTACGGACCAGTATGGACCGGTACGGACCAGTACGAACCAGTACGGCCCAGTATGGACCACTACGGACCATTACGGTCCAGTATGGCCAGTACGGACCATTACTGTCCAGTATGGACCAGTACGGATCAGTACGGATCGGTATGGAACGGTATGGATCAGTACGGAACACTATGGACCGGTACGCACCAGTACGGACCAGTACGGACCAGTACGGACCAGTATGGACCGGTATGGATCAGTATGGACCACTACGGACCAGTATGGACCAGTATGGACCAATACGGAGCAGTACGGACCAGTAGGGACCAGTGTGGACCAGTACGGACCAGTAGGAACCACTATGCTCCAGTACAGACCAGTACGGACCAGAACGGACCAGTATGGACCAGTACGGACCACTAGGGAGCAGTACAGAGCAGTATGGACCAGTATGGACCAATACGGACCAGTACGGACCAGTATGGACTAGTGCGGAGCAGTACGGACCAGTACGGAGGAGTACGGACCAGTATGGATCAGTATGCACCAGTACGGGCCAGTATGGACCAGTATGGACCGGTACAGACCAGTATGGACCAGTATGGACCAGTATGGACCAATACGGAGCAGTACGGACCAGTAGGGACCAGTGTGGACCAGTACGGACCAGTAGGAACCACTATGCTCCAGTACGGACCAGTACGGACCCTTATGGACCAGTACGGACCAGTACGGACCAGAACGGACCAGTATGGACCAGTATGGACCTCTAGGGACCAGTACAGACCAGAACGGACCAGTTCGTTCCTGTACAGACCAGTACGGACCAGTGCGGACCAGTACGGACCAGTAGGGACCAGTACGGGCCAGTACCGACCAGTACAGACCAGTATGGACCAGTACGGACCAGTACGGACCAGTAGGGACCGGTACGGACCACTATGGACCAGTACGGAGCAGAAAGGACCAGTACGGACCACTATGGACCAGTACGCACCAGAACGGGACAGTACGGACCAGTACGGAACACTAGGGGGCAGTACGGAGCAGTACGGACCAGTATGGACAAGTACGGACCAGTACGGACCAGTATGGACCAGTACGGAAAAGTACAGAGTAGTACGGACCAGTGCGGACCAGAACGGACCAGTACGGACCAGTATGGACCGGTATGGACCAGTACGGACCAGTACGGACCAGTATGGAGCAGTACGGAGCCGTGTGGACCAGTATGGACCAATATGCACCAGTACAGACCAGTACTGACCAATATGGACCAGTACGGACCAGTACGGACCAGTATGGACCAGTATGGACAAGTATAGAGCAGTATGGACCAGTGCGGACCAGAACGGACCAGTACGGACCTGTATGGACCAGTATGGACCAGTACGGACCAGTACGGACCAGTATGGAGCAGTACGGAGCAGTGTGGACCAGTATGGACCAATATGCACCAGTACGGACCAGTACTGACCAATATGGACCAGTACGGACCAGTATGGAACAGTATGGAGCAGTACAGACCAGTACGGCCCAGCACGGACCAATATGGACCAGTACGAACCAGTACGGACCAGTACGGCCCAGTATGGACCACTACGGACCATTACGGTCCAGTATGGCCAGTATGGATCAGTACGGACCAGTACGGACCAGTACGGACCAGTAGGGATCAGTACGGAACAGTACGGAATGGTATGGATCAGTACAGACCACTACGGACCAGAACGGACCAGTATGGATCACTATGGACAAGTACGGACCAGTATGGACAAGTACGGACCAGTACGGACATGAACGGACCGGAACGGACCAGAACGGAGAGGAACGGACCGGTACGGACCGGTATGGACCGGTACGGACCGGTTTGGACCGGTACGGGCCAGAAAGGACCAGAATGGACCGGTCGGAAGGGTACGGACCAGTACGGACCGGTACGGACAAGTACGGACGAGTACAGACCAGTACGGAGCATTACGGACCGGTACGGACCAGCATAGACCAGTACTGAGCAGTACGGACTGGAACGGACCGGTACGGACGGGTACGGACCGGTACGGACCGGTACGGACCAGAACGGACCGGTACAGACCGGTACGGACCGGTACGGACCCGTACAGGCCGGTACGGACCAGTAGGGACCGGTACAGACCAGTATGGACCACTACGGACCATTACGGTCCAGTCTGGCCAGTACGGCTCAGTACGGACCAGTACGGACCAGTACGGACCGGTCGGACCGGTACGGACCGGAACGGACCGGTACGGACCGGTACGGACCGGTACGGACAAGTACGGACAAGTATGGACCAGTACGGACCGGTACGGACCCGTACGGACCAGTACGGACCAGTATGGACCACTACGGACCATTACGGACTTGTATTGACCAGTACGGACCAGTACGGACCAGAACGGACCAGAACGGACCGGTACGGACCAGTACAGGCCAGAAAGGACCATAACGGACCGGTATGCACCAGTATGGACCACTACGGGGCAGTACAGACCAGTACGGAACAGTACGGACCAGTACGGACCAGTACGGAGAAGTACGAACCAGTACGGACCAGTACGGACCTGTATGGACCAGTATGGACCAGTACGGACGAGTACGGACCAGTATGGACCAATGCGGACCAGAACAGACCAGAACGGACCAGTATGGAGCAGTATGGAGCAGTATGGACCAGTATGGACCATTACGGACCAGTACGGACAAGTACGGACAAGTATGGACCATTACGGACCAGTACAGACCAGTACGGACCACTATGGAACAGTACGGAACAATATGGACCATTACGGACTAATACGGACCAGTATGGACCAATACAGATTAGTACGGACCAGTACGGACCGGTAGGGACCGGTACGGACCAGTACGGACCAGTACGGACCAGTACGGACCAGTATGGACAAGTACGGACCAGTACGGACAAGAACGGACCGGAACGGACCGGTACGGAGGGGTACGGACCGGAACGGACCGGTACGGACCGGTACGGACCAGTACGGACCGGTACGGACAAGTACGGACGAGTACAGACCAGTACGGAGCATTACGGACCGGTACGGACCAGCATAGACCAGTACTGAGCAGTACGGACTGGAACGGACCGGTACGGACGGGTACGGACCGGTACGGACCGGTACGGACAAGTACGGACAAGTACGGACCAGTACGGACCGGTACGGACCCGTACGGACCAGTACGGACCAGTATGGACCACTACGGACCATTACGGACTTGTATTGACCAGTACGGACCAGTACGGACCAGAACGGACCAGAACGGACCGGTACGGACCAGTACAGGCCAGAAAGGACCATAACGGACCGGTATGCACCAGTATGGACCACTACGGGGCAGTACAGACCAGTACGGAACAGTACGGACCAGTACGGACCAGTACGGAGAAGTACGAACCAGTACGGACCAGAACGGACCTGTATGGACCAGTATGGACCAGTACGGACGAGTACGGACCAGTATGGACCAATGCGGACCAGAACAGACCAGAACGGACCAGTATGGAGCAGTATGGAGCAGTATGGACCAGTATGGACCATTACGGACCAGTACGGACAAGTACGGACAAGTATGGACCATTACGGACCAGTACAGACCAGTACGGACCACTATGGAACAGTACGGAACAGTATGGACCAGTACGGACCAGTACGGAACACTACGGAACAGTATGGACCAGTACGGACTAATACGGACCAGTATGGACCAATACAGATTAGTACGGACCAGTACGGACCGGTAGGCACCGGTACGGACCAGTACGGACCAGTACGGACCAGTACGGACAAGAACGGACCGGAACGGACCGGTACGGAGGGGTACGGACCGGAACGGACCGGTACGGACCGGTACGGACCAGTACGGACCAGTATGGACCGGTACGGACCAGTACGAACCAGTACGGCCCAGTATGGACCACTACGGACCATTACGGTCCAGTATGGCCAGTACGGACCATTACGGTCCAGTATGGACCAGTACGGATCAGTACGGATCGGTATGGAACGGTATGGATCAGTACGGAACACTATGGACCGGTACGCACCAGTACGGACCAGTACGGACCAGTACGGACCAGTATGGACCGGTATGGATCAGTATGGACCACTACGGACCTGTATGGACCAGTATGGACCAATACGGAGCAGTACGGACCAGTAGGGACCAGTGTGGACCAGTACGGACCAGTAGGAACCACTATGCTCCAGTACAGACCAGTACGGACCAGAACGGACCAGTATGGACCAGTACGGACCACTAGGGAGCAGTACAGAGCAGTATGGACCAGTATGGACCAATACGGACCAGTACGGACCAGTATGGACTAGTGCGGAGCAGTACGGACCAGTACGGAGGAGTACGGACCAGTATGGACCAGTATGCACCAGTACGGGCCAGTATGGACCAGTATGGACCAGTACAGACCAGTATGGACCAGTATGGACCAGTATGGACCAATACGGAGCAGTACGGACCAGTAGGGACCAGTGTGGACCAGTACGGACCAGTAGGAACCACTATGCTCCAGTACGGACCAGTACGGACCCTTATGGACCAGTACGGACCAGTACGGACCAGAACGGACCAGTATGGACCAGTATGGACCTCTAGGGACCAGTACAGACCAGAACGGACCAGTTCGTTCCTGTACAGACCAGTACGGACCAGTGCGGACCAGTACGGACCAGTAGGGACCAGTACGGGCCAGTACCGACCAGTACAGACCAGTATGGACCAGTACGGACCAGTACGGACCAGTAGGGACCGGTACGGACCACTATGGACCAGTACGGAGCAGAAAGGACCAGTACGGACCACTATGGACCAGTACGCACCAGAACGGGAAAGTACGGACCAGTACGGACCACTAGGGGGCAGTACGGAGCAGTACGGACCAGTATGGACAAGTACGGACCAGTACGGACCAGTATGGACCAGTACGGAAAAGTACAGAGTAGTACGGACCAGTGCGGACCAGAACGGACCAGTACGGACCAGTATGGACCGGTATGGACCAGTACGGACCAGTACGGACCAGTATGGAGCAGTACGGAGCCGTGTGGACCAGTATGGACCAATATGCACCAGTACAGACCAGTACTGACCAATATGGACCAGTACGGACCAGTACGGACCAGTATGGACCAGTATGGACAAGTATAGAGCAGTATGGACCAGTGCGGACCAGAACGGACCAGTACGGACCTGTATGGACCAGTATGGACCAGTACGGACCAGTACGGACCAGTATGGAGCAGTACGGAGCAGTGTGGACCAGTATGGACCAATATGCACCAGTACGGACCAGTACTGACCAATATGGACCAGTACGGACCAGTATGGAACAGTATGGAGCAGTACAGACCAGTACGGCCCAGCACGGACCAATATGGACCAGTACGAACCAGTACGGACCAGTACGGCCCAGTATGGACCACTACGGACCATTACGGTCCAGTATGGCCAGTATGGATCAGTACGGACCAGTACGGACCAGTACGGACCAGTAGGGATCAGTACGGAACAGTACGGAATGGTATGGATCAGTACAGACCACTACGGACCAGAACGGACCAGTATGGATCACTATGGACAAGTACGGACCAGTATGGACAAGTACGGACCAGTACGGACATGAACGGACCGGAACGGACCAGAACGGAGAGGAACGGACCGGTACGGACCGGTATGGACCGGTACGGACCGGTTTGGACCGGTACGGGCCAGAAAGGACCAGAATGGACCGGTCGGAAGGGTACGGACCAGTACGGACCGGTACGGACAAGTACGGACGAGTACAGACCAGTACGGAGCATTACGGACCGGTACGGACCAGCATAGACCAGTACTGAGCAGTACGGACTGGAACGGACCGGTACGGACGGGTACGGACCGGTACGGACCGGTACGGACCAGAACGGACCGGTACAGACCGGTACGGACCGGTACGGACCCGTACAGGCCGGTACGGACCAGTAGGGACCGGTACAGACCAGTATGGACCACTACGGACCATTACGGTCCAGTCTGGCCAGTACGGCTCAGTACGGACCAGTACGGACCAGTACGGACCGGTCGGACCGGTACGGACCGGAACGGACCGGTACGGACCGGTACGGACCGGTACGGACAAGTACGGACAAGTATGGACCAGTACGGACCGGTACGGACCCGTACGGACCAGTACGGACCAGTATGGACCACTACGGACCATTACGGACTTGTATTGACCAGTACGGACCAGTACGGACCAGAACGGACCAGAACGGACCGGTACGGACCAGTACAGGCCAGAAAGGACCATAACGGACCGGTATGCACCAGTATGGACCACTACGGGGCAGTACAGACCAGTACGGAACAGTACGGACCAGTACGGACCAGTACGGAGAAGTACGAACCAGTACGGACCAGTACGGACCTGTATGGACCAGTATGGACCAGTACGGACGAGTACGGACCAGTATGGACCAATGCGGACCAGAACAGACCAGAACGGACCAGTATGGAGCAGTATGGAGCAGTATGGACCAGTATGGACCATTACGGACCAGTACGGACAAGTACGGACAAGTATGGACCATTACGGACCAGTACAGACCAGTACGGACCACTATGGAACAGTACGGAACAATATGGACCATTACGGACTAATACGGACCAGTATGGACCAATACAGATTAGTACGGACCAGTACGGACCGGTAGGGACCGGTACGGACCAGTACGGACCAGTACGGACCAGTACGGACCAGTATGGACAAGTACGGACCAGTACGGACAAGAACGGACCGGAACGGACCGGTACGGAGGGGTACGGACCGGAACGGACCGGTACGGACCGGTACGGACCAGTACGGACCAGTATGGACCAGTACGGACCAGTACGAACCAGTACGGCCCAGTATGGACCACTACGGACCATTACGGTCCAGTATGGCCAGTACGGACCATTACGGTCCAGTATGGACCAGTACGGATCAGTACGGATCGGTATGGAACGGTATGGATCAGTACGGAACACTATGGACCGGTACGCACCAGTACGGACCAGTACGGACCAGTACGGACCAGTATGGACCGGTATGGATCAGTATGGACCACTACGGACCAGTATGGACCAGTATGGACCAATACGGAGCAGTACGGACCAGTAGGGACCAGTGTGGACCAGTACGGACCAGTAGGAACCACTATGCTCCAGTACAGACCAGTACGGACCAGAACGGACCAGTATGGACCAGTACGGACCACTAGGGAGCAGTACAGAGCAGTATGGACCAGTATGGACCAATACGGACCAGTACGGACCAGTATGGACTAGTGCGGAGCAGTACGGACCAGTACGGAGGAGTACGGACCAGTATGGACCAGTATGCACCAGTACGGGCCAGTATGGACCAGTATGGACCGGTACAGACCAGTATGGACCAGTATGGACCAGTATGGACCAATACGGAGCAGTACGGACCAGTAGGGACCAGTGTGGACCAGTACGGACCCTTATGGACCAGTACGGACCAGTACGGACCAGAACGGACCAGTATGGACCAGTATGGACCTCTAGGGACCAGTACAGACCAGAACGGACCAGTTCGTTCCTGTACAGACCAGTACGGACCAGTGCGGACCAGTACGGACCAGTAGGGACCAGTACGGGCCAGTACCGACCAGTACAGACCAGTATGGACCAGTACGGACCAGTACGGACCAGTAGGGACCGGTACGGACCACTATGGACCAGTACGGAGCAGAAAGGACCAGTACGGACCACTATGGACCAGTACGCACCAGAACGGGACAGTACGGACCAGTACGGACCACTAGGGGGCAGTACGGAGCAGTACGGACCAGTATGGACAAGTACGGACCAGTACGGACCAGTATGGACCAGTACGGAAAAGTACAGAGTAGTACGGACCAGTGCGGACCAGAACGGACCAGTACGGACCAGTATGGACCGGTATGGACCAGTACGGACCAGTACGGACCAGTATGGAGCAGTACGGAGCCGTGTGGACCAGTATGGACCAATATGCACCAGTACAGACCAGTACTGACCAATATGGACCAGTACGGACCAGTACGGACCAGTATGGACCAGTATGGACAAGTATAGAGCAGTATGGACCAGTGCGGACCAGAACGGACCAGTACGGACCTGTATGGACCAGTATGGACCAGTACGGACCAGTACGGACCAGTATGGAGCAGTACGGAGCAGTGTGGACCAGTATGGACCAATATGCACCAGTACGGACCAGTACTGACCAATATGGACCAGTACGGACCAGTATGGAACAGTATGGAGCAGTACAGACCAGTACGGCCCAGCACGGACCAATATGGACCAGTACGAACCAGTACGGACCAGTACGGCCCAGTATGGACCACTACGGACCATTACGGTCCAGTATGGCCAGTATGGATCAGTACGGACCAGTACGGACCAGTACGGACCAGTAGGGATCAGTACGGAACAGTACGGAATGGTATGGATCAGTACAGACCACTACGGACCAGAACGGACCAGTATGGATCACTATGGACAAGTACGGACCAGTATGGACAAGTACGGACCAGTACGGACATGAACGGACCGGAACGGACCAGAACGGAGAGGAACGGACCGGTACGGACCGGTATGGACCGGTACGGACCGGTTTGGACCGGTACGGGCCAGAAAGGACCAGAATGGACCGGTCGGAAGGGTACGGACCAGTACGGACCGGTACGGACAAGTACGGACGAGTACAGACCAGTACGGAGCATTACGGACCGGTACGGACCAGCATAGACCAGTACTGAGCAGTACGGACTGGAACGGACCGGTACGGACGGGTACGGACCGGTACGGACCGGTACGGACCAGAACGGACCGGTACAGACCGGTACGGACCGGTACGGACCCGTACAGGCCGGTACGGACCAGTAGGGACCGGTACAGACCAGTATGGACCACTACGGACCATTACGGTCCAGTCTGGCCAGTACGGCTCAGTACGGACCAGTACGGACCAGTACGGACCGGTCGGACCGGTACGGACCGGAATGGACGGGTACGGACCAGTACGGACCGGTACGGACAAGTACGGACAAGTACGGACCAGTACGGACCGGTACGGACCATTACGGACTTGTATTGACCAGTACGGACCAGTACGGACCAGAACGGACCAGTATGGACAAGTACGGACCAGTACGGACATGAACGGACCGGAACGGACCAGAACGGAGAGGAACGGACCGGTACGGACCGGTATGGACCGGTACGGACCGGTTTGGACTGGTACGGGCCAGAAAGGACCAGAATGGACCGGTCGGAAGGGTACGGACCAGTACGGACCGGTACGGACAAGTACGGACGAGTACAGACCAGTACGGAGCATTACGGACCGGTACGGACCAGCATAGACCAGTACTGAGCAGTACGGACTGGAACGGACCGGTACGGACGGGTACGGACCGGTACGGACCGGTACGGACCAGAACGGACCGGTACAGACCGGTACGGACCGGTACGGACCCGTACAGGCCGGTACGGACCAGTAGGGACCGGTACAGACCAGTATGGACCACTACGGACCATTACGGTCCAGTCTGGCCAGTACGGCTCAGTACGGACCAGTACGGACCAGTACGGACCGGTCGGACCGGTACGGACCGGAACGGACCGGTACGGACCAGTACGGACCGGTACGGACAAGTACGGACAAGTACGGACCAGTACGGACCGGTACAGACCAGTACGGACCAGTATGGACCAGTACGGACCATTACGGACTTGTATTGACCAGTACGGACCAGTACGGACCAGAAAGGACCATAACGGACCGGTATGCACCAGTATGGACCACTACGGGGCAGTACAGACCAGTACGGAACAGTACGGACCAGTACGGACCAGTACGGAGAAGTACGAACCAGTACGGACCAGTACGGACCTGTATGGACCAGTATGGACCAGTACGGACGAGTACGGACCAGTATGGACCAATGCGGACCAGAACAGACCAGAACGGACCAGTATGGAGCAGTATGGAGCAGTATGGACCAGTATGGACCATTACGGACCAGTACGGACAAGTACGGACAAGTATGGACCATTACGGACCAGTACAGACCAGTACGGACCACTATGGAACAGTACGGAACAATATGGACCAGTACGGACCAGTACGGAACACTACGGAACTGTATGGACCAGTATGGACTAATACGGACCAGTATGGACCAATACAGATTAGTACGGACCAGTACGGACCGGTAGGGACCGGTACGGACCAGTACGGACCAGTACGGACAAGAACGGACCGGAACGGACCTGAACGGACCAGAACTGACTGGTATGGACCAGTATGGACCAGTACGGACCAGTACGGACCATTACGGACCAGTACGGACAAGTACGGACCACTACTGACCATTACGGACCCGTATGGACCAGTACGGACCAGAACGGACCAGAACGAGCCGGTACGGACCAGTACGGACCAGAAAGGACCAGAACGGACCGGTCGGACCGGTACAGATCGGTACGGACCGGTACTGACCAGTACGGACCAGTACAGAGCAGTACGAAGCATTATGGACCGGTACGGACCGGTACAGACCGGTACGGACCGGTACCGACCGGTACAGACCAGTATGGACCGGTACGGACCGGTACGGACCAGTACGGACCACTACGGACCATTACGGTCCAGTATGGCCAGCACGGACCAGTACGGACCAGTACGGACCAGTACGGACCAGTATGGACTAGTACGGAACCGTATGGACAACTACGGACCAGTACGGACCCGAACTGTACAGTACGGACCGGTACGGACCAGTACAGATCAGAACGGACCAGTACAGAGCAGTACGGACCAGTACAGGCCAATACGGACCAGTACGGACCATTACAGAACATTACGGACCGGTACGGACCGGTACGGACCGGTACGACCCGGAACGGACCATTACGGACCAGTACGGACCAGTATGGACCGGTAGGGACCGGTACGCAACAGTATGGAGCAATACGGACCAGTACGGAACAATACGGACTAGTACGGACGAATACGGACCGGTACGGAGTAATACGGACCAGTACGGACCAGTACAGACCAGTACGGAGCAGTACGGACCAATAAGGACCGGTACGGACCGGTACGGACCGGTACGGACCGGAACGGACCGGTACGGATGGGTATGGACCGGTAGAGACCAGTACGGACCGGTACGGACCTGTACGGACCAGTATGGACCAGTACTGAGCAGTACGGACCGGAACGGACCGGTACGGACGGGTACGGACCGGTACGGACAGGTAAGGATCAGTATGGACAAGTACGGACCAGTACGGACCAGTATGGACCAGTATGGACAAGTACGAACTAGTACGGACATGAACGGACCAGAACGGACCAGAACGGAGAGGAACGGACCGGTACGGACCGGTATGGACCGGTACGGACCGGAAGGACCGGTACGGACCGGAACGGACCTGTATGGACCAGTAGGGACCGGTACGGACCAGTATGGACCAGTATGGACCACTATGGACAAATACGGACCAGTACGGACCAGTACGGACCAGTATGGACTAGTACGGACCACTATGGACAAGTACGGACCACTATGGACAAGTACGGGCCAGTACGGACCAGTATGGACCACTATGGACAAGTACGGACCAGTACGGACCAGTAAGGACCAGTATGGACCAGTACGGACCAGTAGGCACCAGTGCAGAGCAATACGGACCAGTACGGAACAATACGGACTAGTACGGACCAGTATGTACCGGTACGGACCAATACGGACCGGTACGGCGCAATACGGACCGGTACGGAGCAATACGGACCAGTACGGACCAGTACGGACCAGTACGGACCAGTACGAACCAGTACGGACCAATACGGACCATTACGGACCGTTACGGTCCGGTACAGACAGATAAGGACCGGTACGGACCAGTACGGACCAGTATGGACCAGTACGAAACACTATGGACAAGTACGGACCAGCACGGACCAGTATGGACCAGTACGGACCAGTATGGACCAGTAGGGACCAGTATGGACCGGTATGGATCAGTATGGAGCGGTATGGATCAGTATGGACCACTACGGACCAGTACGGACCAGTATGGACCAGTATGGACAAGTACGGACTAGTACGGACATGAACGGACCGGAACAGACCAGAACGGAGAGGAACGGACCGGTACGTACCGGTATGGACCGGTACGGACCGGAACGGACTGGTACGGACCGGTACGGACAGATAAGGACCAGTACAGACCGGTAAGGACCAGAACGGACCAGTACAGAACACTACGGACCGGTACAGACCGGTACGGAACGGTATGGACCAGTACGGAGCAATACAGACCAGTACGGACCGGTACGGACAGGTACGGACCGGTACGGACAAGAATGGACCAGTACGGACCAGAACGGACCAGAACTGACTGGTATGCAACAGTATGGACCCGTATGGACCAGTATGGACCAGTACGGACCAGTATGGACCAGTGCGGACCAGAACGGACCTGTATGGACCAGGACGGACCAGTACGGACCAGTAGGGACCAGTATGGACCAGTGCGGACCAGAACGGACCAGTGCGGACCCTAACGGACCAATATGGACCAGTACGGACCAGTACGGGCCTGTATGGAACAGTATGGACCAGAACGGACCACTATGGACCAGTATGGACCAATAGGGAGCAGTACGGACCACTATGGACCAGTACGGACCAGTACGGACCAGTACGGACCACTAGGTAGCAGTACGGAGCAGTGCGGACAATTGCAGAACAGAACGGACCAATACGGACCAGTATGGACCAATATGGACCAGTATGGAGCAGTACGGACCAGTATGGACCAGTACGTACCTCTATGGACCAGTACGGACCAGTACGGACCAGTACGGACCACTAGGTAGCAGTACGGAGCAGTGCGGACAATTGCGGACCAGAACGGACCAGTACGGACCAGTATGGACCACTAGGGAGCAGTATGGACCAGTGCGGACCAGTGCGGACCCGTAGGGACCAGTACGGAACACTATGGACCGGTATGGACCAGTACGGACCAGTACGGGCCAGAACGGACCAGTATGGACCAGTATGGACCAGTATGGACCAGTATGGACCAATACAGGGCAGTACGGAACAGTATGGACCAGTGCGGACCAGTACGGACCAGTATGGACCAGTATGAACCAGTACGGACCGGTAGGGACCAGTACGGGCCAGTATGGACCGGTATGGACCAGTATGGACCAGTACGGACCAGTACGGACCAGTAGGGACCAGTATGGAGCAGTACGCACCAGTACGGACCAGTACGGACCAGTATGGACCAGTATGGACCAGTATGGACCAGTATGGACCAGTGCGGACCAGTATGGACCGGTAGGGACCATTACGGACCGGAACGGACCAGTACGGACCAGTGCGGACCAGAACGGGCCAGAACGGACCTGTATGGACCAGTACGGACCACTAGGGAGCAGTACGGAGCAGTATGGACCAGTACGGACCAGTAAGGAGCAGTACGGACCAGTACAAACCAGTATGGACCAGTACAGACCAGCACGGACTAGTACGGACCACTATGGACCAGTACGGACCAGAACGGGCCAGTATGGACCAGTACTGACCAGTACGGACCAGTAGGGACCAGTACGGACCACTATGGACCAGTACGGAGCAGAAAGGACCAGTAGGACCAGTACGGACCAATAGGGACCACTAGGGACCAGTATGGACCAGTATGGACCAGTATGGGCCAGTACGGGACCACTATGGACCAGTACGGACCAATACGGACCAGTACAGACCACTATGGACCAGTACGGAGCAGTGCGGACAATTGCGGACCAGAACGGACCAGTACGGACCAGTACGGACCAGTATGGACCAGTGCGGACCCAGTGCGGACCAGAACGGACCAGTACGGACCAGTATGGACCAGTATGGACCAGTACGGGCCAGTACGGACTGGTAGGGACCAGTACGGCCAGTATGGACCAGAACGGACCAGTATGGACCAGTATGGACCAATACGGAGCAGTACGGAACAGTATGGACCAGTGCGGACCAGTACGGACCAGTAGGGACCACTATGATCCAGTACGGACCAGTACGGACCACTATGGACCAGTACGGACCAGTACGGACCAGAACGGACCAGTGTGGACCAGTACGGACCACTAGGGAGCAGTACAGAGCAGTATGGACCAGTGCGGACGAGTACGGACCAGTACGGACCAGTACGGACCAGTATGGACCAGTTTCGTACCAGTACAGACCTGTATGGACCAGCATGGACCAGTACGGACCACTAAGGACCAGTATGGACCAGTACCGACCAGTACAGACCAGTATGGACCAGTACGGACTCGCACGGACTAGTACGGACCACTATGGAACAGAACGTACCAGAACGGACCAGTATGGACCAGTACGGACCAGTAAGGACCACTATGGACCAGTACGGACCAGTATGGACCAGTTTGGTTTTGTTGTTGCTTTGTTTCCTTGGTGTGCCTGCAGTGTCCAGTCAGGAGCAGAGTGTCTCTTGCCAAGGAACTTTGTGGTGCTGTCACTTAATATTAAATCTGGCTTTGCTGATCCCTTGCTGGGGATTTTTTCAGCGCTCTCAAGCCCTCGTTGGTAACAGGGTGAAGGAGCCCTGGCCCAGGCTCTGGCCCTGGGGGACACGGGGATGCTGCCGGTGGGTTCCTGTCCCCCTGTCCCACCCCCCATAGTCCCAGCCCCCATCCCCGTGTCAGGCTCTGGGGTCGATCTCGTGGAACATCCTCTGGGGGAGGCTGCGGCACCGGGGTCGGGGGGACCCGGGGGGACAGGGGACCCCGCTGTGCACGAGCAGCGTTGGACTTCTCTGGGGAACTGGGAGGGGGGGCTGGGGTGGAGTGGCCTCCCCAGTGACCTCACACAGCCCCTGTGATGTCACACAGCCCCTGTAATGTCACACAGCCCACTCTGAGATGTATCAGGCCACCTGTGATTTCAGACAGGTGTCCTGTGATGTCACAGCCTGCTCTTTGAGGTCCCAGTCTGCTCTGTGATATCACAAAATCTTCCCTGTGATGTCACAGCCCAGCCTGTGATGTCACAGACACCCTGGGATGTCACAGCCCGCCTCTATGATGTCACAGCCACCTTTGTGATGTTATGCAGCCTCGCTGTGATGTCGCAGCCTGCTCTGTGGTTTCGCAGTCAGCTCTGTGATGTCACAACCCACTCTGTATTGTCTCAGCCTTCTCTGTGACATCACACAGCTGCTCTGTGATGTCACAGAGCCCTTTTCTATGATGGCAGAGTCTTCTCTGTGACCTCGCAGCCCGTTCTGTGATGTCACACTGCCAGCCTGTAATGTCACAGCCGACTTTGTGACATCACAACCTCCTCTGTGATGTCACAGCCTGCTATGTGATGTCACATAATAAACCAGGGATGTCACAGCCTGCTCTGTGATGGCAGAACTCACTTAACATGTCACACAGCACCTCTGTGGGCTCACAGACCCACCCTGTGATGTCACAACACCTTCAGTGATGGAACACAGCCACCCTATAATGTCACAGCACACTCTTTGTCCTCACAGCTTGTTCTGCTCTGTGATGTCATACAGGCATCCTGCGATGTCACAGCCTGCTCTGTGATGTCACATAATAAACCAGGGATGTCACAGCCAACTGTATGATGTCACAACCTGGTCTGTGATGTCACACAATCACAGAATTTCTGGCTTGGAATAGACCTTTAAGATCATCAAGTCCAGCCCATGCCCTGACACCACCTCAGCTAAACCATGGCACTGAGTGCCACATCCAGTCTTTTTTTAAACACATCCCATGGTGGTGACTCCACCACCTCCCAGGACTGACAGTTCCAGTAATTTATCACCCTTTCCATAAAAAACTTTTTTCCTAATATAAAACCTAAATTTCCCTTGGTGCAGCTTAAGACACTGTCCTCGGGTCCTGTCAGTTGCTGTGAGGAAAGAGACCGACCCCCACCTGACTGCAACCACCTTTCAGGGAGTGTAGAGAGTGATAAGGTCACCTCTGAGTCTTCTCCAGGATAAACAACTCCAGCTCCCTCAGTCGTTCCTCACAGGACTTGTGTTCCAGACCCCTTGTAATAGATAAGAGAAGTCTCTTTGTTCATCATTAAACAGGAACTCAGGCAAAGGAAGAGGTTTTTGTGAATAACAGGAAACCCGAGGATATGCTGACTCCTTAAGTTGATGGTACAACAAGGGTCGGGAGGTGTGTAACCATCTATGGAAAGATTGTTACAGGGTCATAAACCCCCAGTGAGGAAGAGGAGGAGAGCCTTCATCCA
>NW_027100204.1:0-66864 GCF_031753505.1 Anomalospiza imberbis
CCTCCAAGGTTCCATGAGGCCCTGCTGTGTCACAGTGGACCTGTGGTTCCATGATGCCCCATAGTGTCACAATGGCATCCTTGGTTCCACGGTGTCAGAATGGCCCCTTCATCCCATGGACACCCACAGTGTTCACTGTAGTCCCCTTGATTCCACGAGGCCCTGCCATGCTCTAATGGCCCTTGGCTCCAGTGGGTCCAAAGTGTCAGAAGAGTCTGCATTGTTCCATGAGGCCCCGCAATGTCACTGTGCTCCCCTTGGTTCCACAGGATCCACAGTTGAACAACGGACTCTTGGTTCCATGAGGTTCCTCAGTCACAATGGTCTCCTTGGATTCACAGTGTCACCATGGACCCATGGCTCCATGAGGCCTTGCTGTGTCAGAATGGCCCCTTGGTTCCAAGAGGTTTCTCAGTGTCACAATGGTCTCCTTGGATCCACGGTATCACAATGGACCATTGGTTCAGTGTGGCCCCAGCGTGCCAAAATAGATCTTGGTTCCATGGGGTTCCGCTGTGTCACCATGGACCCTTTTGTTCCATGATTTTGCTCCGTGTCACAGCTGACTCCTTGGTTCTGTGAGGCCCCGCTGACACCAAATCTCTGAAATATCAGAATGAGGCTCCTTAACACTCATTTGCTATTTCAGAGGGTATCGTTTATTCAGGCCTGAGGTCTAACATGGGATAACTCCTAACCTGACGTGGACATGTAATTCTACCAGTGTGTTGCTCATCTACAGTCGCTAAATGCCAATTACAATTTACCCATTTCCATAAATCCCACCCCAAGTTCCCAGGTTCAGCCCTTGTTTTCTCTGTCACTGCTCCCTTGAGCCAGATGTCTTCTTCTTGTCTTCCAGCCATCCTTGCTGGGAAAGCAGCAGCTGCATGCCTTGTTCCTGTGCTGGAAGTTCCACAGGCACGGTAAAAATGGAATGAACCCTTTGGGTCTCAAGGCCAAGGCTTTGTGTGGCCAGGCAGGGCAGGCAGGAGGCAGAGCTGTCAGCAAAGGAGGGGCCAGCGAGGTGGGGCAGCCGGGGGATGACGACAGCCTGCAGGGACAGAGGCCAGGGCAGGGACACCGCAGGACAGCCTGGGCTGCAGAGGGCACAGGGATGTGCAGCAGCTGCAAGGCCCTGACAGAGCCAACCTGTGCAGCCCTTTGGCCATGGCTGCTGGCCCTGGGCCTGAGGCCACGAGGGGACAAGTGACCCTTGCAGCCCTGGGGCCTCATGGCCTCCTTGTCCCTGCTCAGCAGCCTGGAGGGGGCCGCCCCATGGTCCTGCCCTTGGCATGGCACATCCCCACATGGCAGTGCCCATCCCGGGAAGAGCCCTGAGCAAGGAGGGAGGGACAGGATCTGCCTTGCCAGGGGCTGGGGCTCAGCCTTGGCCCTTTGCATTCCTGAAACACATCCAGGTTTGCTCAGCACCAGAGACACCTTTGCCTTGTTTGTCCCCACCTGTCATCAGTGCCTCCAGGGTTCTGCTCTAACTGGAACCTGGGGACACTTTCTCAGTCGTGTCCCTCAGTGGGACCCATTAAAACTTCAAGAAACTTTGGTGTTTAACTTTGAGTTCTTGAGAAGTTTAGACACTCTCAGGGACTGAGTCTGATGTAAACAACACCAAAGCCCTGAGAGGACCATTAAAGTTTTCCTAGTGGAGTTATGGAGAAAGATTTCAAAGAGCTTGTAAGAAATACACTGTCCTCTTTCAAAGGGTGTATTTTATTACATTTCTCTTTAGAGCAGAGGCGATTGCAGCATTCTGTGATTGGTACTGACCCAGGCTGTCCCCTCAGGAGCTCTGGCCTGCTCAGAGCAGCTGTGCCTTGAGCTCTGGCCCAGTGTGGACAGCCTTGCTCCACATTGCCCAAGCCCATCCTGTCTGTCCTCGCTCACCTGGGACCTGCTGTGCTTGCAGAGCTGGCTGCACCCAGCCTAAGAGGGGCTTTCCCTTTGTCTATTTTTGAAGCAATCTAAAATTCCCGAGTTTCCCCAGGAAAACAGACACACTCCTCAGGTGTGTGCCAGCCCAAGGTGCCACCAAGACCACTGCAGACCTGCCCTGGGCCAGCTGTGAGGGTGGATCATCAGCCCAAGCTGCACTGGGCCACTGCAAGGGGCCGTGGCCATGGACACTGCACTGACCCCACTGCTGGCTTTGGCTGCCACGGCAACCCTGAGACATTAAACTGTCCTTGGAAACACTGGGGAGGACTGGGACATACTGGGGGGACACTGGGAACACTGTGGGAGACACTGGGACATACTGGGAGTGACCCTGGGAAGGACTGGGACAGCCTGGGAACACGAGGAATGCTGAGGGGAATCTGGGTGGACTGGGATGGACTGTGGGGGTACACACCGAAACATACTGGGGCATACTGGGAGTGATACTGGGGGATAATGGGACAAACAGGGGACACTGGGAACACTGTGTGGAAGACTGGGGGACACTGGAGCGGACTATGCATGGCACTGGGGGAAACTGGGAGGGACTGGGAATGAACTCAGGTGTACTGGGAGGGACTGCAGGAGCACTGGGGCTGTACTGGGCTGTACTGGGGATGCACTGGGCTGTACTGGGAGGGACTGGAGGAGCACTGGGGTTGTACTGGGCTGTACTGGGGATGCACTGGGCTGTACTGGGAGGGACTGGAGGAGCACTGGGGTTGTACTGGGCTGTACTGGGGATGCACTGGGCTGTACTGGGAGGGACTGGAGGAGCACTGGGGTTGTACTGGGCTGTACTGGGCTGTACTGGGGATGCACTGGGCTGTACTGGGAGGGACTGGAGGAGCACTGGGGCTGTACTGGGCTGTACTGGGGATGCACTGGGCTGTACTGGGAGGGACTGGAGGAGCACTGGGGTTGTACTGGGCTGTACTGGGGATGCACTGCGCTGGACTGGAGGGGTTGGATGGGCTGTTCCCGCCTCCGCCGCCTCCCATTTGCCGGGGCTCCCGCCCATCACCGCCTGCAGCCAATCAGCGACAGGGATTGTGGCCTTGGGGCGGTGCCTGGAGTCGGCGCCATACTTTCGCTAGTGCCTACAACTCCCGTCATGCCCCGCGGCCCGATTCAGCCCCATGGGAGCCGGGACTACAACGCCCGTCATGCCCCGCGCTCCACAGAACCCCCTCGGTACCCGCCCCCATCTGTCCCGTAAGTGCCCCCCAGACCCTCCAGGATCCCCAAGTGCCCCTCAGCGCCCATTCGGGACCCCCCAAAGGCGCCCCCGGATCCCCGGAGTGCTCCCGACCCCACGGATGCCCGGCACAGCCACTGCTGGGAATTCATCTCCTCTCATCCCCCGCGGCCCCAGAGCCCCTCAGAACACAGTCACGCGCCTAAACCGCCTGCCGTACCCCGCACCCTAAGGAGCCCGGGTAGAGCTCCCCGAGCTCCCCGCAAGTTCTCCCGAACCGTTTACGTTCGCCCCGAGGGCCTCAAGTCGCGGCTCGGACGCAAAAGTGTCCCCCAAGGGCCTTCCCGGACCCCCAAACGCCGCGTCCCAGCCACTGCCGGGACTACAGCTCCCATCATGCTCCGCGGCGCACGTCCCGCACTACTGCAGCCGTGACTTCATCTCCCGTCATGCCCCGCGCCCCATCGCAGCTGCGCCTAGAACTCCCGTGATGCTCCGCGGCCCCGTTCAACCGTATTCTACCCGCGCCTACAACTCCCATCACCCCCCGCGCCCCGGAGAGCCCCGCTGGAGCCCCCCAAGTGCCCGCCCGGGCCCCGCGGGGCCCCAAATTCCCCTCCCTGACCTCCAAGGGCCCCCCTGGACCCCCAAGGGCTCCCCCGGACCCCGAGCTGTCCCTCAGAACCCCTAAGTGCCCCTCCAAGTGCCCACCCGGCTCCCCCAAGTGTCCTCCAGACCCTCAAGTTCTCTCTGAATTCCCTCCCCAGGCACAGAACTGCCCCAAATGTGCCCCAGAAATGTCTCCAAGGATCCCAAAGCGGCCCCTCCTCAACCCCGTGTGAGAAAAAGATGATAAAAAATATGACAAAATGACTGGAAATATTGCTATTTGCCATAAACAGGAAGAAATAAATAGCCAATACATCTTAATTCATTAATGAAGGGAACTGTGTTACTTAGATACAAAGAACATTCGTTTTCCTGGCTACTAAAAATGTATAGATTTTTAATGTAAATATTAAAACTAAGTAAGAAAAAACAATGCTATTATTAGAAATAAATTTAATATAGAAATAATTAAATATGTGAAAATTGGATATTATATGGCTCTATGCAGATACTTGCTATATGTATTATGTTATATTGATTAGTTGTGCTTTATTAACATTTTAATAGTACAGTAAATGTAATTTTGTAGTTGAAATGAAGCTTTAGTATTTAAAACAGAAACTCTGTATGTGGGGATTTTTTAAAGGAATGAGACACTGGCTTCGAGCTAACAGTCACAGAACACCTAAATCTTCCAGAGAAGAGGAATTTATGGTTTTCTCATCAGAAGAAGCTGATTTCTTCAGGCCTTGCTCAGACTCAAAGATGCCGTGGGGATTAAAGGAAGCAGTTGAAAAATAACAGAGTTGCTTGTTTTAAATAGAATGTATGCATAACCATGAAGTATGTATGAATATGCAACAGTGTATGGTTTTTAAGGTTATTCCTTTGTTCACAAAAATTCTTATCGGGCTTAAGTGCCCAAGAGCATCCGGACGTCCGTAAGTCTTTGCTTTTTATTGTCTTGTAATCGCCCTAACTCTAAATTTTTATTGCTCTAATTGTATTACTATTTTTATAACCATTTTATTATTATTAAACTTTTTAAATTTTAAAAACCAAGTGATTGGTGTTTTTCACAGTTGTTAACATAAAATAATGTGTTACAGAATAGAAATAAGAGAATAAATCACATGAGCATTTTTGGGTATTTTGGCGTGTCAGTCCCAGGTGGGCGGTGTCAGACGTGGTGACGCTGGTGGTGAGGAGCAGGTTGTCCAAACAGGGTCAGCCCAAAAGGGGCTCATTCTTCTCCTTTCTGTTAGAAATGATAAGCCTGACTCAGCCAATACATCAAGCAGCAATTAAATTTATTAATTAATATGGTAACGCATGAGCAGAGACAGCACTGGGTGCAGTGGTGGGGGTTTTCCCCTCCAACTGCGCACCGGTTGTTGGGCTTGCTGGTGTTTATTGATCATATTCATGCATATTCATCAGCTTTCCCCAGCAGCTTCTATTTCCCATTTTGACATGAGCTTTCAGCAGTTTCTATTTCTACCTTTTGACGTCACAATTCTGTACTTTAGGATCGTAAATCTGTGATGGTGATGTCTGGTTCCTTTCCAATTTCTATTCTCTGTTGTGATCCATTCCAGGTTTCAATATCCCGGGATGTGTGTCCCACATGGTGGGGTCCATCTTCCTGAGGTGGGGTCCAGCTTCTATTTTCTAGGATCATTAATCTATGGTAGTGATGTCCAGCTTCCCCTTTCAAAATCATTAATCAGCAACCTTGATGTCCATCTTCCTTTTCCAGGAGCTTGGGATAGGGTCACTTCCCTTTCTGTTTAAATCCTTTATATATTCTAAAGCTACAGTTTAAAATCCTTAATACTAAGCAACATTCCAAAGTTGTAATTCAAAGGTTCTTATTGCAAATCAGCTTAAGACTCAATGACAAGTAAAAAGTTCTTCTCAAAAGCAGCATTCTAAGTTAGAATTCAAATACTCTTATTACAAAACAGTTTAAGACTTATAATTGTTATTTGCAAATACAAGATTGGTTCAAAAGCCTTCTTCCATGCTTTCCTGGGTTGTGTATTAGAACTCATCTTTATAACTGTCCCATGGCCGTGTTCCATACATTTCATAACCACAACTGCACAGGCTGCCTTTATTTACCTGACACAAAACACAACTTTGTATTTCACACTCCTGCACAGAACTCCAAACCGACTCCAGTCACTGCACAAGCCCTGGAGCCTTGAAGACCATGGAAGGAAGACAAAGAGCTCCTGAGAGCTTTCTGTATTTTCATCAGCCCCACGGTGGATTTGGGGCTGGTCCAGGACCAAGGAGGCAGAAGCAAAACTCCAAGTCCCTGGGAGCATCCCTGGGCCCCAGCGAGGGCAGGGAGTGCCAGAGGCTCCCCAGGGAGTGCAGAGAGCAGATCCTTGAGGCCAGGGTTGCAGGGAGCCCAAGGCTCTGAGCAGGGAACTGCGATGCTGAGCAAGGCCTGGCTTGGCTGCAGGAAGCAGAAAGGCCAAGCCCTGAGCCCAGCCTGGCACAGCAGGGCCTGTCCCTCACGGCTGGCTCGGGGCTGTTTGTGGGGCAGGGGGATGTGAGGGGCAGCAAGGACAAATGTCACAAACCTGTGTGACACTCCAGATCCTCATGGAGCCAAGGGGCCGGTGTGACACTGTGGGGCCTCATGGAAACAAGAGGCCATTGTGAGCCTGCAGGGCTGTAACACCCCAGAACACTGAAATGCTGGGGGTCACCAAAGGTTCCTTCATTCGAGTTTGTTGTACAGGAGAAACACCAACCAGATATTCTCACCATGGCCAGATGCAAGGAATATTCTTGGTAGGAAGGGACCTACAAGATCATCAAGTCCAGCTCTGAAGTGAATGGCCCACACAGGGACTGAACACAGCCTCAGTGATACCAGCACCATGCTCTACCCAACAGAGCTGAGAGAGCAAAATGACACAAAATTTTACTGGCAAAATATGGACAATCATGGAACTCTGACAAAGGGTTTAACACAACATCCTGTTCTACATAAAACTCTTATCACAGCATTAACTTCATTAACTTAGCCCATTAAACCTAAAAACCTTTAAGCCTCAAGATGTTAAGTTATCCAAAAATGTTCTAGGTAAGTAGGATTAGAAGAAGAAGAAATAGAGAACAGAAAGACAGAAGATCTGTAGAAAGACACACACACAGACACCACCTGCTCTGGTTCCAGTGTCACTAACAGAGGAACCCCAGGAGAAGGCAGGATCCAGACCATGGGCTGGCCTCGTGCTCCGGCTTTTAAACCCCTGGGGCCTTCATGGGCCCGCCCCTGGGGTGGGACTGCCAGTTGCTTGTCCAATCAGAGTCAGGTTAGGCACCAGCTGCTGCTGTGTGATTGATTGACAGCTGGGCCAATCAGAGCTGGGTTAGCACTGCCAGCTGTGTGATTGACTGACAGCTCAGCCAATCAGAGATGGGTTACCACCGCCCCTTCCATGTGATTGACAGCTGTGCCAGGCCAGGGCTGGGGGCGGGGCTCTGTCCCATCACAAACCAAGGCCTGACCCGCTCCTGGTCCCACACGGGCATTCCGAGCATCCCAAGGTGTCTCGGGACATCGATCTCATCCAGCCTCTGACAGCGACCACGGTGACACTACAGAACCTCATGGAGCCATGGGTCAGTTGTGACACTGTGCTGCCCCATGGAATCAAGGAGACCATTGTGAACACGGGGGCCCCAAGGAACCAAGGGTCCATGGTGACCTTGTGGAGCCCGCGGTGTCACAGAGGAGCCGTTGTGACACAGCGAGGGCGCACGGAGCTGAGGAGCCATTGTGACACATCAGGGCTTTGTGGAACCACGAAGCCATTGTGACATTGCAAGGCCCCATGGAAGCACAGGGCCATTGTGACTCTGCAGAAGCAAGGGGAACATTGTGACACTGCAGGGCCTCATGGAACCAAGCAGACCATTGTGACACTGTGGGGTCACACGAAACCAAGGGAACATGGAACAGGTCTGGCTGGCTGGGCCTCCTGGGGACCACCTGAGAGGTCCAGCAGACCTTGGCATGTCGATGGCTGCTTCTCACCTGCCCTGAAGCACTGGGGCTCTGGGCTTTCCTTCCTATGGGGGAGAACTCTCCTTCTTCTCCATGGGCCATGGCCAAAATTGGGATTCCACTTCCAAAACTCTGTGCATCCAAGGATTGCTCCCCAGTGAAAGCTCCCAGGAAAGAAATGTGTGGCTGCCCTTGGCCTCCTGCAGATGCCTCTCACCCAAAACCCTGGGGCTCGGTGCTTTCCTTCCAATGAAAAAGAACCGCCCCTCTTCTCAAGGTGTTCATGGTCCAAATTGAGATTCCTCCTCCCAAATTCTGTACATCCAAGGATTCCTCCATGACAAAATCTGTCAGGACAAGCAGGTCTGGCTGGCTTGGCCTCCCAGGAGCCACCTCTCTCCTCTTCTGCCTTTGAAACACTTGGGCTCTGTGCTTTCCTTCCAATGGAAAAGAACTGTCGTTCTTATCTATGCAGAAATGGCCAAAATTGGGGTTCCACCTCCCAAATTCCCGATATCCAAGGGTTGCTCCCCTGCAAAATCTGCCAGTACCATCCATTCTGGCTGGCCTTGGCCTCTGGTGGCTGCCCCTGCCACACTGGGGTTCGGTTATTTCCTTCCCATGGAGATCACTGTGACATGGTGGGGACCTCATGGAAGCAAGGGGATCATTGTGGCACCACTGGAGCCCATGGAACCAAGGGGCCATGGTGACACAGCGGGGCTTCATGGACCCAGAGACCATTATGACTCTGTGGGGCCTGATGGAACTATGGAGGCCATTCTGACCCTTCAGGGCCTCGTGTCACCAAGGGGGCATTGTGACACCTCAGGGCCTCATGGAAGCAAGGGAACTTTGGGACACTGTGGGGCCTCATGGAACCGAGGGAACATGGAACAGGTCTGGCTGGCTTGGCCTCCCAGGGGCCACCTGACAGGTCCGGCTGATCTTGGAATTCCAAGGGCTGCCTCTCATTAGCTCCTGGAGCACTGGGGCTCGGTGCTTTCCTTGCTAAGGGAAAGAACTGTCCCTCACTTCAGATGCCCATTGCCAAAATTGGTAAGCTCCCTTAAAATTTCCTCCATGCAAAGGTATCTCTCAGAAAAAAACCTGTGAACTCTAGCTGGCCTTGGCCTCCAGTGGTCACCTCTCATCTGCCCCTGGAACAGAGGGTTCTGTTCCTTCCTTCCTATGGATAGAAAACAGCCTTCTTGCCAAAGACCATGGCAAAAATTAGAATTTGGCCTCCCAAATTGTGTATATCCAAGGATCGCTCCCAGACTATAGTAGCCAGGACAGACAGGTCAGGCTGGCCCTGTCCTCTGGTGTTCTTCTTAGACTATGAGCTGAATGTTTTCATTTGAAAACACCTTGGAGAGGGCCCGGAGATCTCTCAAGGTGGGGTTTTGGGGCCTCAGGCACATGACCACTACATACAGACAAAGGAGCTCTGTGCTCTGTGCTGTTGTGGTGGTTTTGCATCACGGAAGTGATGTCCTGAGAGAAGCTGCTAGCAGTTTCCTTGGTGTCTGACAAAAAAACAATCAGTAATTACCTTTGAGAGCTGACAATCTGTTAAACCACTAAGGAAACTGCACACGCCTCTGTGAAGACACAAGTTAAAGATGGAGAAGCCTGGCTGGGTCTGTTTCCCTTCTGGCCAGCAAAGAGGTGACCAGGCCGGCCCAGCCCCCGTCTCAGCCAGGCCGGGCCGGGCGGCTCCTGCCGTGGGGCCGGGCCCCTTCCCAGGGAGCCGCCAGGCCCCATCGGCTGCCGGGCAGGGCAGGGGAGGCCGCGGGGCCGAGGCCGGGCCGGGCCGTGGCTGCGGTTGCTGACATCTGGCCGCTACCGAGCCCTGCTCCGCCGCCAGCCCGGGCCCAGCCAGGATCCACCGGGCCCCAGGAGCAGCCCCGGGCCGGGCCGGCTCGGCCAAGGTTCTGCCGCCCTTGGGGTTCGCCCGCAACCAGCGGGCAGGGGAGGAGAAGCCATGGGCCCCGGCCGTGCTGCTGCTGTGCTCTGGCCTGGCTGCTGAGATCCTGGCCCTGCCCCAGCGTGGCCCAGCCTGACACAGCCCCAGCGCAGCCGCTGCAGGAACCTCCATGGTAAAACAGCTCCGGCCGCAAGTACCGAGCCCGGCCGGGGTCACGGAACCATCTGCAGGCCCCGGCTGAGATATTGACTCTTCCAGTGCTTCCATCCTCCCTCGAGTGAGAGAAAAGGACAAAGTGCAGGCACACAGAGGAGCAACATGAAGACACCGAGGTCAGTGAAGAGGAAGTTGAGTCCCAGATGGGAGGGATGAGGAGATGCCTTGATCTTGGGGCTGAAATCCTCTGGTAAAGCTGTGGAGAAGGATGTAATTGATACAACAGACTCTGTTTTTCCTAATAACGCATTGAAAAGTGTGGGGAGATTACTTGTTCAGCAAAGGTCTCCATGCTAATGTAAGGGAATGTTGAAGTAGCTGTGATCCCATGAGAAGTTTGAACAATGAAAGACAGCAGAGTGATGAGACCCTGAGCCCCCAGGGAGAGAAGAAGAAGACCTCTGTTCCCAGAGATGAAGGTGATTTCAGAAATAGATGAAGACAACCTTTGCTCTTAAACAGCTCATCTGGAAACTAATACCCCATAAGTTGGCATGGCCCATAAACACAGCTGTGGGAAAAGCTGTGAAAAAATGGGAGGGACTTCACCATTGCAGGCAGCTGCTATTCATGGAAATGAAAAGCCATGAGACAACTGTTTTCTTGTGGAGAAGTCTCCATAACATTTACAAGAGGAACTTCTCTCCCTAAGTGAACTGAAGAAAGACTATTCTAGAGGTGGAAAACTGACTGAAAATATTAGGTTTTGTCTCTCTTCATTGTCAGGTTGTATGGAGAGAGGAAGTGTGGAAGTTTTCCTCTGATTCTTATTACTCTTTCTTTTAGTTACTGTTAATAAACTTTTCTTTATACACTTTTAAAGTTTTGAGCCCACTTTGCCTTTCTCCTAATCCTATCTGAGAGCAGGAAATGAGAAAGTATATTCTAGTGAGTGCCCCGGTAATTAGCCAATCTCAATTTGGCAAACCAAAACCAATACAGAAACTTCCCGATGAACTGCCTCAGAGAAGAGGGAAATCAAGGCAGAGTCATGTTTTTTTTCAGGATTTGTTTGATCCTCCTGAGCCATGTGGTGCATTTGGAGCTGAGCCCTTGAACCTCAGGGCCTGAGAGGAGATTGCACAAATCTTTCCAGGAGTCAAAGTCAGAAGAAAACCCCAAAGTGTCTCAAAGCATTAATGGGACCCACTGAGGTCCATCCCCAACACAGGCTCCTCATGGACTCCTTGGAGGAGAGAACTGGAGGCCAGGATGGCACAAAAACCTCTCAGAGACACAAATTGCACAAAAACCTCTCAGTGTGGAAAGGACAATCCAAAGTAACTGAAAAAAGTTGAGTATCTCAAAGCATCAATGAGCCCCACTGAGTGTCAGTACAAAGCTCTCAAGGGACTCGTTAAAGCAGATAACTGGGGCCATGATTGCACAAACCTCTCACAGAGTCTGGATCAAAAGGGAAACACCAAGTACCTTAAAAGAACTGAAGTACCTTGAAGCATTAATGAGCCCCACTGAGTGTTGTTCCTGACAAAGCCTCTCCAGGGACTAATTACAGCAGATAATTGGAGGCCATGATTGCACAAAGCTCTCAGAGACTCCAAGGCAAAAGCCAAAGCCAAAGTGCTTTGAAAAACCTGCAGTCCCTGGGAGCATGAAGGAGCCCCCAGGGCCATTCCTGAGCAAGGCTCCCCAGGGACTCCTTCCAGCAGATCCTTGAGGCCACTGGGATGTGGGCTAGGGGGGGATGCTGAGGGCAGGACAAGGGGGTGACAGTGCCCAGCCTGGCTGGGGCTGTGCCAGGAGGCCCCAGTGCCTCAGGACAAGGTGTCTCCTGACAGCCCTTGGTGGCACAGAGCCTGCTGTGCCCCAGGGCACCAAGACTTGGCTTCTCTTTGTCCCCACCTGTCATCAGTGCCTCCAGTTCTCTGCTCTGCCTGGGGCCTGGGGACACTTTCTCAGTCGTGTCCCTCAGTGGGACCCATTAAAAGTCAGAGAAACTTTGGAGTTGGATTCTGACTTGGAGTTCTGGAGAGGTTTCTGCAGCTCCCTCTCAGGGCCTGATGTTGAGGGCCTGAGCACAAAGCCCCAGAGGGTCATTAAAGTCCTTGTGCTGTGTCTGTGCTGCTGAGCTGGGCCGGGCTCCTGGCACAGAGGGTGATCCTGGTAACCAAGGAGAGCTTCAAAAGCACATTTCTCTGGATGAACAGCTCTTCTCCCAGCCCAGCAGGGCTGGGGCACTGCCTGCAGCCAGCCCGGGCACAGCACAGAGGCACAGAGAGCTTCCATCAGTCAGGGCTGGGAAGGTGCTGAGAAGTGCCTGGGGCAGAATCCCTGGCAGCCCTTGGCACAGGAACCTCTGGCTGCAGGACAATGCAGCTGCAGCTCCTGGAGTGATCTCCTACAGCTGGAACATCCCAATGCCCACAGACCCTGTGAGTACAACTCTGAGTATTTCTGGTGCAGGGGAGGTGAAATGCTCATGAAGCTCTGATATGCTGAGGGGTTCTGATCAGTCATAGAATATTTCCAAGACAATGATTTTGGTAAAAATGAGCACATTTCCTAAAACTTTGTATTCAGGTTCCTACTATTGAAAAATTGCAGGGAGGGGGGATAAATATTAATGGTTGATTGGGAATTTTGACAAGTGCCTGAGACATCCAGACTGTTACTTTTAGTGATCAATAGGTTCACAGAAGATCCCTAATGTGCTTTCAGTCACTCTGCTCATGGACAGCAGCGACATCACCTCTGCTGGAGCCATCAGGCTCAGTCTGAGCTGTCCTTTCTCCAAGCTGCAAACAGAACCTGCCCCCAGCCAGTGCCCTGCAAACAGGCAGGGTTCTGTCAGGCCAAGGAGAGTGCATAGAGATTTGGGGTCTGTGAGTGCTGGCAGGGAGAGCTCAGGCACAGGGAAACACCTGCAGGAGGAAAATCCCCAGGAAGCTGAGAGAAGATCAGGGAAGGAGAGAAAACAAAACCCAGAAATGCTGTGGCAGGGAGAGTTTACAGATGTCCAGAGGATCTCCTCCAGTGCAGCCCCTCCCTCTGAACAAGCCCCCTCCCTCCTGTCCCCCCAGCCATGCCTCTGCCCTCAGGGCTGGGGCTCCAAGGCGTGCAGCCCCTCCTGTGCAGGCAGAGCTGCAGCAGAGCCGTGGGGCAGCTCTGCAGCCCCGGGCCCAGTTCCCTCTGCAGAGCACAGGGCTGGGAGCAGCTGCCCGGCACTGGGGGCTCTGGGAGGGGGCACAGCTGGCTCAGGGTGACACAGCTGTCCCCAGTGCCCGGCTCTGGGCAATGCTGTCAGTGCAGCCAGGGAAGGAGCTGCATCTCCCTGCATCCAGTGCCATCAGAAGGACACTTGGAAGTCTCCCTGAGATTCCAGTCCAAGCTAGGAGCTTCCATCCTGTATGCAAACCTGTCCTAGAGCATCTCTGAGTTATAAGACTGATGGGGAAAGGCAGAGGTGTTCTGACACTGAAAATGCTGCTGGGTTGGTGAAATGAGCAACATGAGTCCTTGGCTACAAATGTGGAGCAGGGCTGTGATGGATCCATCTGTCTCAGTAGCACCGTAGTGTTTTTAAAAGAAACATGAGAGTGTGAACATCCTTCATTTGAAAAAGTGAAAGCCCAGAGAAATTCCAAAGAGAATGAAGTGACAGACCATCTCCCCTCAGTCTCCACTCATAATCTTCCCTCGGGGAACTCTGTTCCACCAGAGGGAGGCAGGAATGTTGAGGGTTTCTGACATCCAAGAATACCAGGAGAGACATGGGGGGAGCTTAAAAAGAAAACCTCTAATCTCTTAAACACAGAATTGTGTCCATGTGT
The DNA here is from genome assembly GCF_031753505.1 of Anomalospiza imberbis. NCBI lineage: Eukaryota > Metazoa > Chordata > Aves > Passeriformes > Viduidae > Anomalospiza > Anomalospiza imberbis. The sequence goes on from NW_027100204.1 coordinate 13,731, forward strand.
GTTCAAGGGGAGAGTGTGTTGGAAATGGCTTTGGTTTTGGTTACAGGTATCTCCTGTAACTCTTCTCTGTCCTTTCTCCCTGAACAGGTCCCCATGTGCGGCCACAGCCAATGTCCAACAGCAGCTCCATCAGCCACTTCCTCCTGCTGGCACTGGCAGACACGCGGCAGCTGCAGCTCCTGCACTTCTGCCTCTTCCTGGGCATCTCCCTGGCTGCCCTCCTGGGCAACGGCCTCATCATCAGCGCCGTAGCCTGCGGCCACCACCTGCACACGCCCATGTTCTTCTTCCTGCTCAACCTGGCCCTCAGCGACCTGGGCTCCATCTGCACCACTGTCCCCAAAGCCATGCACAATTCCCTCTGGGACACCAGCACCATCTCCTACACAGGATGTGCTGCACAGCTCTTTTTCTTTATGCTCTTCATGTCAGCAGAGTATTTCCTCCTGACCATCATGTGCTACGACCGCTACGTGTCCATCTGCAAACCCCTGCACTACGGGACCCTCCTGGGCAGCAGAGCTTGTGCCCACATGGCAGCAGCTGCCTGGGCCAGTGCCTTTCTCTATTCACTGCTGCACACGGCCAATACATTTTCCCTGCCCCTGTGGCATGGCAATGCCCTGGGCCAGTTCTTCTGTGAAATCCCACACATCCTCAAACTCTCCTGCTCCAAATCCCACCTCAGGAAATTTGGGCTCATTGCAGTTAGTGCCTGTTTGGCATTTGGCTGTTTTGTGTTCATGGTTTTCTCCTATGTGCAGATCTTCAGGGCCGTGCTGAAGATCCCCTGTGAGCAGGGACGGCACAAAGCCTTTTCCACCTGCCTCCCTCACCTGGCCGTGCTCTCCCTGTTTATCAGCACTGGGGCATTTTCCTACCTGAAGCCCCCCTCCATCACCTCCCCACCCCTGGATCTGGCCCTGTCAGTTCTGTACTCAGTGGTGCCTCCAGCCCTGAACCCCCTCATCTACAGCCTGAGGAACCAGGAGCTCAAGGCTGCAGTGTGGAGACTAATGACTGGATGCTTTCGGGGACATTAAACTGCTGGCCAATTTCTGCAAATCACTTGTAATAAAAGTCATCTTTGATTCTTCTTGATGGTTTCATTTTGGAGGTTCATATTTTGTTTTACTTTTTTCATACTGCCCACAAATAAAAAATACACTCTGTGCAATTTCTCATTTTGTTTCCCGCCACATTCTCTGTGGCCACAAACTGTGTCAATGAGGGTCTGCGCTCTTGGTGGCTTTAAAGGAACTCAAGGATCTCCCAGCAGAGTTTTCTGCAGAGATGCCCTTTTGTTGCCTTCTCTGGAGCTGCAGCAGCAATGTCTGTGTGCAGAGCTGGGGCAGATCAGTGCTGGCACAGCAGCTGTGCCAAGCAGCAGCAGCACATGGTGTTGCCAGTGCTGCTCCCGTGGCCCTGCCCCGCTGCCCTGGTGGCCCTGGTGTTGCTGCAGGGCCTGAGTGCTCTCGGGGCCGGGCACAGTCCTGGGGGTGGCAGTGCCGGGGCTGCAGCAGGGACAGCCCATGGGCACTGCTGGGGCAGCGCTGATGCCTCAGGCCAGGGCCTGGGGGCTCCAGGCTCCTTGCCCAGGCTCTCTCAAGAACACGGCCAGGCCAATGCTCAGCAGAGAAAACCCCCGTGAGCAGCCCCAGGCTGGCCGTGGGCAGGCTGGGGGCAGACAGCATGGCTGGTGCTCTGCAAGGGCCCTGGGGGAGACGGGAAGGAGCAGCAGAGCAGGGGCTGATCCATCCCCAGTGCGCTGGACAGCCCAGGGCAGCGTCCCAGAGCGTCCTGATGGAGCTGCCAACAACATCCCCCCTCTGCAGCCCTGGCCTCTCCCCCAGCTCACACAGGTGCCGCATCCTTGCAGGCACAGCCACGGCAGCGCTGGCTCAGGAGCCCCTGTTTGCACTGCACACAGCAGGCGGGAGCACCCCCATGCTGCTGCTGTGGGGACATGAACCTGAGGGAGCACAAATGCCATCAGCCCCTGGGGCCAGGAAGGGCTGGGGGACGCCAGGGAAACCACTCAGCTTTGTCCTGGCCTCTGCAGTCAGCCAGAAAGTTTGTTCCCATCAGCTGGGAGTTCCTGTCCCACTGCAGATGCTGTTGCTCAGAGCCAGGGCTGCCCCAAACTGCTCTGAGAATTTCCTTGGCTTCACCTTTGCTTTATTTGCTCTTTCTGCTACGAATTTCTTCCCATTGCCCACCCCTGTTCCCTCCCCTGCAAACAGCCCATCCCTGTTAGCCCTTTCCTCTCTAGCCCCACTCCCCATTCCAGTTCCCGACTTGGCACTATGGAAACGGCCCTTGGGGAGCAGGATCATCCCACAAGTGCTGCAGGAATTGTCTGCAGGCTCCTGCAGTGCCTGGTGCTGCTCCCTTGCCAGAGGCACCCCAGGCCAGGGAGGCACATCTGGGCTGCTGTGTCTGGCTGTGGGGCTGCCTGTTCTGGGCAGTGAGGAGGGGCTGCAGAGGCTCTGCAGGACTGACAGGATGGGCTTTGGGGCTGTGAGGAGAAGCTGAGGGACCTGGGCTGCTGGAGCTTCTGAAGAGGAGGCCCAGGGCTCCTTCTGCAACTGCTCCAAGAGTGGTTTCAGAGAATCACAGAATCAGCAAGGCTGGAAAAGACCTTGGAGATCATCAAGTCCAACCTGTGCCCTGACACCGCCTTGTGTCCTCTGAGCCTCCTCTTTTCCAGGATAAAATACCCCAGCTCCCTCAGCTGCTTCTCACAGGACTTGTGCTCCAGACCCCTCACCAGCCTTGTTGCCCTTCTCTGGACACGCTCCAGCCCCTCCAGCTCCTTCCTAAATTGGGGGCCCAGAACTAGACACAGCACTCGAGGTGCTGCCCAACCAGTGCCGAGCACAGGGGAAGAATTACTGCCCTGGTCCTGCTGGCCACACCATTCCTGATCCAGGCCAGGAGCCATTGGCCTACTTGGCCACCTGGGCACACTGCTGGCTCATGTCCAGCCTGCTGTCCATCAGTCCCTGCAGGTCCCTTTCTGCCTGGCTGCGGTCCAGCCACTCTGTCCCCAGTCTGTAGCGCTGCAGGGGTTGTTGTGGCCAGAGTGCAGGACCCGGCACTTGGACTTGTTAAACCTCACCTGGTTGGATTTGGTTCCTGGATCCAGCCTGTTCAGGTCCCTCTGCAGAGCCCTCCTGCCTTCCAGCAGATCAACACCCCCAGACAACTTGGTGTCACCACGTTTCCATGAGGCCCCAGAGTGTCCCAATGGTGTCCATGATTCCATGGGGCCTCCCAGTGTCACAATGTCCCTCTGGTGTCACAAAGTCCCTTGGATCCTTGGGCCCTGCAGTGTCACAATGGCACCGTGGTGCCCCAGGGCCCTGCAGTGTCACAACGGATCCTTGGTTCCATGAGGACTGGCAGTGCAGCAATGCTCTCCTTGGTTCCCCACTGTCTCCCACGCCTCCCACTGTCAGGCTATAGAAGGACACCTGGCTGATGAAGGGGAGTGGGAGTGGGTACCTACTCGAGGAGGTAATAATAAAAATCCCTCCCAACCCCCTCTCCCAAGCCAGGTGCCACTTCAGATTCGGTATGATCCCCTGGATCTGGAGAGTCAGCCAGATGGTTTAGAAGAAAATTATCTGTCCAGTGAATCTCCCAGTTATGATTCATCTGTGAGACAGACCAGCACCTCTAACATCAAAAAGGACAGAAGGGTAATCGTGGCGGGTGAGTCCCTCCTGAGGGGAACAGAGGGCACCATATGTCGACCAGACCCACCCCACAGAGAGGTCTGCTGCCTCCCTGGGGCCCGGGTACGGGATATCACTGACACACTGCCTGGGCTGATTCAGCCCTCTGATTATTGCCCACTGCTGGTACCCCAGGCTGGCAGTGATGAGATTGAAAAGAGGAGTGTCAGGGCAATTAAAAGGGACTTTAGGGCATTGGGTCAGGTGGTTAATAGGACAGGGGCACAGACAGTCTTTTCCTCAGTCCCTTCCTGAACAAAGGAGTTCAGAAAAGGAGGGAAGCTTCAAAACAGAGATCTCGAGGGCACAGGAAGAGACTGTCCCTGTGTGCCAAAGACGAGTCGACGAGACAAACCTCCAGTCTGGATGGTCAAGGAGGTTTTGAAGGAACTTAGGAATAAAAGGAGGATGTATCATCTTTGGAAGGAGGGCCAGGTCTCTCAGGAAGTATTTAAGGGGCTTGCAAGGGCATGAAGGGAAGAAATTAGGGAAGCCAAAGCTCAGTTTGAACTTAAAATGGCAGCTTTTCTAAAGGATAAAAAAAAATGTTTTTACAAATATATCAATGGTAAAAAGAAGGGTAAAACCAACCTTTGTTCTTTATTAGATGTGGAAGGGAATTTAATACCTGCAGATCAGGAGAAGGCAGATGTGCTTAACGCCATTTTTTGCCTCAGGTTTTTAGTGAGAAGACGATTTGCCTTCAGGACAACTGTCCTCCTGGGCTGGTTGATGGTGTCAGGGAGCAGAGTGGGCCACTGTTATCCAAGAGGAGGCAGGCAGAGGACTGCTGAGCTGCTTGGATGTTCATAAATCTTTGGGACGAGAAGGGATCCACCCCAGGGTGATGAGGGAGCTGGCAGATGAGCTTGCGAAGCCGCTCTCCACCATTTACCAGCAGTCCTGGCTCACTGGTGAGGTTCCAGATGACTGGAAGCTGCCCAATGTGATGCCCATTCACAGCAAGGGTGGGAAGGAGGATCCTGGTAATTACAGGCCAGTCATCCTGACCTCAGTACCTGGTAAGGTCATGGAACAGTTTACACTGAGTGTCATCACACAGCACTTCCAGGATGGCCAGGGTGTCAGACCCAGCCAGCAGGGGTTTAGGAGGGCTAGGTCGTGTTTGACCAACCTGGTCTCGTTCTATGACCAGGTGACCCTCCTGGTGGATGCAGGACAGGCTGTGGATGTGTCTATTTGGACTCCAGCAAGGCCTTTGACACTGTCTCCCACAGCACACTCCTGGAAAAGCTGCAGCCCACGGCTGGGACAGGAGCACTCTGTGCTGGGTTCAGAACTGGCTGGATGGCCGGCCCAGAGAGTGGTGGTGAGCGGTGCTGCATCCAGCTGGGGACAGTCACCAGTGCTGTCCCTCAGGGCTCTGTGCTGGGCCAGCTCTGTTCAATATTTTTATTGACCACATGGATGAGGGGATTGAGGCTTTCATTAGTAAATCTGCAGATGACACTAAGCTGGGAGCGTGTCGCCATCTTTTGGGAAGTAGGAGGGCTCTGCAGGGACACCTGGAATTGCTGGATGGATGGGCAGAGTCCAGGAAGATGAAGTTCAATAGGTCCAAGTACCCAGACCTGCATTTTGGCCACAATAACCCCCTGCACAGCTCTAGGCTGGGGACAGTGTGGCTGGACAGTGCCCAGGCAGAAAGGGACCTGGGAGCACTGGTCGACAGCAGGCTGGACATGAGCCAGCAGTGTGCCCAGGTGGCCAAGAAGGCCAATGGCTCCTGGCCTGGATCAGGAATGGTGTGGCCAGCAGGAGCAGGGAGGTCATTCTTCCCCTGTAGTTGGCTCTAGTGTGCTTGGCATTCTTCCCCTGTAGTGAAACCGTACCTCTAATGCTGTGTCCAGTTCTGGGCTTCCCAATTTAGGAGGGACATGGAGGGGCTGGAGCGTGTCCAGAGAAGGGCAACAAGGCTGGTGAGGGGCTTGGAACAGAAGTCCTCTGAGGAATAGCTGAGGGAGATGGGGTTGTTTCGCTTGGAGAAGACTCAGAGGTGACCTTATCACTCTCTACAGCTTCCTGAAAGGTGGTTGCAGTCAGGTGGGGGTCGGTCTCTCTCCTCACAGCAACTGACAGGACCAGAGGACAGTGTCTTAGGCTGCACCAAGGGAAATTTATGTTTTATATTATGAAAAAAGTTTTTTATGGAAAGGGTGATAAATTTCTGGAATTGTCTGTCCAGGGAGGTGGTGGAGTCACCATCATGGGATGTGTTTAAAAAAAGACTGGATGTGGCACTCAGTGCCATGGTTTAGCTGAGGTGGTGTTAGGGCATGGGTTGGACTTGATGACCTTAAAGGTCTCTTCCAACCCAGCAATTCTGTGATTCTGTGATTGTGTGACATCACAGACCAGGTTGTGACATCATATAGTTGGCTGTGACATCCCTGGTTTATTATGTGACATCACAGAGCAGGCTGTGACATCACAGAATGCCTGTATGACATCAAAGAGCAGAGCGAGCTGTGAGGTCAAAGAGTGTGCTGTGACATTATAGGGTGGCTGTGTTCCATCACTGAAGGTGTTGTGACATCACAGGGTGGGTCTTTGAGCCCACAGAGGTGCTGTGTGACATGTTAAGTGAGTTCTGCCATCACAGAGTAGGCTGTGACATCATCGAGGAGGTTGTGATGTCAGAAATTCGGCTGTGACATTACAGGCTGGCTGTGTGACATCACAGAACGGGCTGTGAGGCCACAGAGAAGACTCTGCCGTCATAGAAAAGGGCTCTGTGACATCACAGAGCAGCTGTGTGATGCCACAGAGAAGGCTGAGACAATACAGAGTGGGTTGTGACATCACAGAGTTGACTGAGAAATCACAGAGCAGGCTGCGACATCACAGCATAGCTGCATACTATAACAAAGGTCGCTGTGCCATCATAGAGCTGGCTCTGACATCACAGGCTGGGCTGTGACCTCACAGGGCAGATTTTGTGATATCACAGAGCAGACTGGGACCTCAAAGAGCAGGCTGTGACCTCACAGGACACCTGTATGGAATCACAGGTGGCCTGATACATCTCAGAGTGGGCTGTGTGACATCACAGGGCAGCTGTGTGACATCACAGGGGCTGTGTGACATCACAGGGGTTGTGTGACATCACAGGGGCTGTGTGAAGTCACTGGGGAGGTCACTCCACCCCTGCCCCCCCTCCCAGTTCCCCCAGAGAAGTCCAACGCTGCTCGTGCACAGCAGGGTCACCTATCCCTCCGCGTCCCCCCACCCCCAGCGCCGCAGCCTCCCCCAGAGGATGTTCCACGAGATCGACCCCAGAGCCTGACACGGGGATGGGAGCTGGGGCTGTGGGGGTTGGGACAGGGGGACAGGGACCCCCCGGCAGCGTCCCCGTGTCCCCCAGGGCCAGAGCCTGGGCCAGGGCTCCTTCAGCCTGTTACCAACGAGGGCTTGAGAGCGCTGAAAAAAGCCCCAGCAAGGGATCAGCAAAAACCAGATTTAATATTAAGCAACAGCACCACAAAGTTCCTTGGCAAGAGTCACTCTGCTCCTGGAGCCGTTGTGATGGTTGGTGCCATGGAAACCTGCCCTGGCCCCTTGCTCCGGGCTGCTGTCACTGCCCAGAGCCAGAGGGGATCCCTTGCTGGGGGCTTGTGCCATGGCCACCTGCCCTGTGCCGCGCTGGCCGGTCAGGCGCCGCGGAACCAGCAGCAAACGCCAGGGCCAGGGCCAAAGGCCAGGTCAGCCAGACAGAAAGAGGCAGTGCTGGGCACTGTTTCCATGGCAGCCCTCACTGGGGGTGACACCTGGGTCACCTGTCCTGGCAGTTGCCATGGAAACCCGGCTCATTGGAAATATAAGGGTGGACAAAGGTTTTAGTAGGGCCTGTCACAACGGGACAAAGGGGGGTGGTTTTAAACTAAAGGAAGGGAGGTTCAGATAAGAACAGATAAGGAGGAAATGTTTGATGATGAGGGTGGTGATACACCAGGACAGGTTCCCAGGGAGGTGGTCAGTGCCCCATCCCTGGAAACATTCAAGTCCAGCTGGGACAGGGCTCTGAACAACCTGATCTGGTGAAAGATGTCCCTGCTCATGGCGGGGTTTGGATGAGATGAGCACTGCAGAGCTCTTCCCATCCAAACCATTCCAGGACTGCATGGGCAGAAGGGGCTGCTCAGTGCACTCCATCCACTGCCTTGACTCCTCATGGTCACTGCTGGACCCCACATCCCACAGCCAAACCCAGCCCCTTCTCTGCCTTTCCTCCCCCTGCCCCAGGGGCTGGCACAGCCAGGGGGGCACAAGTGACCCTTGGGCTTTGCAGGGCTCAGGCACAAGGGCCGTGGCAGAGTCAGGGCTGAGGTCACCCTCTGTGGGCTGGGGCAGAGCCCAGCCAGAAATGAGCCCTGAGGCAGCAGCTTTGCAGTGCTGGCCACCAGGCCGGCTTGCCAAGGGAGGCTTCTGGCCATGCCCTGCAAGCAGCTGCTGCTGCCAAGGCGCCTTTGGTGCCTCAGGCTCTCCCTGGCACAGCTCCCAGCACGGCACTCTGCCCTTGTGCCTGAGGCCTTCCCTGTGCTGGGGCTGGCCTGGGGCTTTTCCTGCAGCGGGACCTGCCCTGCTCCTGGCACAGTCCACCAAGTCATTCCCTGCATTTCTCCTTTTCAAATTCTTTCCGTCACCTACTCTCAGAGGTCCTGCCTGTTCTGGTGCTTCTCATGAACTGACTGTGCTCTTGATTTATACCAGCACTGGAGATGTAGAATCACCCAAACTGAACACAGAAACAAACTCCCTCTGTCCCATTTTCATGTTCTAGATCACTTTCCAGGTGTCCATGGAGATATGGGAATGATTATCACACAACTCTCCATTTCTGGCTGCGGGCTCTGGAGATTCCTTCTCTGCATTCAGTCAGGCTTGTATTCCCTAACAAGTCCTGGTTCCACCTCCTGTTTCCCAAGGCTGGAACAGTCACAATGAAAACCTCACCAATGGCACAACTCCCCAGCTCTCCAGGAAAAGAAAGGACAAGCTGTCAAGTTCTCCAAACCTTTGTCCTGCTCTGCTGCAAGAGTCCTGCTGCACACCCACTGTGGAAAGCCAAGAGAAGCTGCAGGTGGTGGCACATCTTGTGACAGGAGCTCAACCTGGTTCTCCAGGAAAGGTTCTTGAAAAGAGCAAACAGGACTGTGGAGAAGATTCCTGGAAAACTGAAACAGCTTTCCAGAAGTGAAATGAAAATTGAAAGAAACAGTCCAAGATGTTTTCCTCTATTTATTTCTCTGCTCCCTTTCTCCATCTTGCACTACTTCTCCATCCCATTAATTCCAAATGCATCTCACCTCTAAGATCAGTGACTTAGCGAGTTCTAGACACTCTAAAGTACCATGACCTAAACAGTTTGCCTTCCAGTATTCACTGGAAAGCAACGCTGGAGCCATAAGTGCAGGGCCAGGACCAGGGAATCCTTCAGCCAGGAAATGTGCCCCGACAGGGTTTGATCCTCAGCGGGGACAATGCACGGCAGCGACCGAGGAGATACCTCTGCCCCCGTGCAGGAGTCCAGACTCTGGGTCTGGGCTGAACACGGCAAAGTTCCCGTGTTTGGACAGGCTCAGGGGCTGCCCCCAGGGAGCGGGGGGCTGGGCGTGGGGGTGAGCGGGCAACGGACAAACGGACACGGGGACAAACGGCCCCGGAGCTTCAGTTGCAGCAGCAGCAGCAGCGGCGGCAGCAGCAGCAGCAGCGGCAGCAGTGATTTTGTCGTCTTCCGATTCTTACTCCTCTCCCTCTCCTTCTCCCGCTGTCCCGCTCTCCCTTCTCCCGCTGTCCCGCACCGTCTCCCGCTCTCCCTTTCCCGCTGTCCCCTCCTCTCCCAGTCTCTCTCTCCCCATTCCCGGCCGGGCCATGCCCCCGGCCCGCCCCCGGCTCCGGGCGGGGCTGCCCCATCCCCGCCCCCGGCCGTCCCGCCGGGGTCTCGCCTCCGCCCGGCTCTGGCCGTGCTGGCGGTGGCGCTTCTGGGCGGGCATCGGTGCCTGGGGCTGGGGCGGCATCGCCTCGCTCTGGCTCCGCCTGGCCCGAGCCTGGCCCCGGCCCCGGCTCCTCCCGGGCCCCGCGGAGGACACACGCGGCGCGGCCGCTGCCGCCGCCTCCGCTGCGGCTTCCCCGGCCCGAGCTCCGCCGCTCGGCAGCGCGGCCGCCGCCCCCGAGCCGCCGCTGTCCCGTTGCCGGGAGCGAACGCCTGGGGAGGGCCGGCCCGGGGCGGTCGGGGGGCGCTCGGGGGCCGCTCCTGGCCCCGGGCCGAGCGCTGACAGCCGCGTCCCGCCCGCAGGGAAGGCGCAGCAGGGCCTGCAGGAGCGGTACCGGCTGGGTTCGCTGCTGGGCAGCGGCGGCTTTGGCAGCGTCTTCGCGGCCACGCGGCTCTCGGACGGCGCCCCGGTGAGCGGCGGGGCCGGCGGCGGGCGGAGGAGGAGGAGGAGGGGAACGGGAAGAGGAGGAGGGGAAGGAGGGAGTGGAGGAGGAGGAGGGATAGAAGGAAAAGGAGAAGGGGGAGGAGGAGGGGGGGGAGGAGGAGGAGGAGGAGGAGGAGGATGGGGCTGGGGCAGGGCAGGGCAGGGCAGGGCAGGTGGCATGCTCAGCCCGCTGCTGCTCTTGGCTTGCAGGTGGCCATCAAAAGGGTGCCAAGGAACCGCGTCCGGCACTGGGGTGAGCTGGTGAGTGAGCGGGGCCAGCGGCAGAAGCTGGGCCGTGCCGGGCGGGGATGAGCCGAGGCCCGGCAGGGTGGGAGCCACCAGGACACCTCGAGGGAGAGCGGGCGTGGGGCCAGCGCAGGGCACAGAGAACCCCGGGCTGGGTGAGGGGTTCCCGACCCCTGGCACGGCATCAGCCCCACTGACGGAATTGCGTTCCTCCTGCAGCCCAACGGCACCAGCGCACCCCTGGAGATCGTGCTGCTGGACAAGGTGTCCACTGGCTTCCCCGGTGTCGTCCAGCTGCTGGAGTGGCTTGAGCTCCCCAAATACATCTTGATCGTGCTGGAACGCCCGAAGCGGTCTCAGGACCTGCACAATTTCATTCGGGCACGGGGGTTCCTGTCCGAGGAGGTGGCGCGGGATCTGTTCCGTCAGGTGCTGGAGGCCGTGCAGCACTGCACCAGCTGTGGGGTCCTGCACAGGGACATCAAACCAGGGAACATCCTGGTTCACCTGGCCACCGGGCAGGCCAAATTGATCGACTTTGGCTGTGGCACCTACCTGCAAGACACAGCCTACACTCGCTTTGCAGGTGAGCCCACGCAGGGGTGTGCTCTCGGTCCTGGCATCTCATGGCCCAACATCTCACAGCCCAAGCTGGGTGTGGCAGCGGGGATTCTCCCTTTTGCTGCCCTTCATGGCACTGAGATTTCAGCTGAGTTGCGTTTGAGCCGGGCTGGGTGGGGAGCAAGCTTCCAGCCCTGCTGGCAGCCTTTGCCCACCACTCTGGGCAGGACTGAGGCTGGGGCTGGGGCAGCCAGCCCAACAAAAACACGGGTGGGTGGGGGTAGCAGAGAGGGGGGCCGTAAGCTGTGTCCCAGCCGGTTTGGTGTGCAGGTGACAAAGGGCTTGGACTGCTCCACTCACCTGGTTTGTCTTGGATTCATGATGTTTTTGGGCAGTGCAGGCAGGGAGGATGAAGGCATGGTTTTCCCAAGCACTGGGTGGGTTTTTCCTCCTCATGGTTGGGCCTTGCCAGGATTTCTGCTGCCCTCTTCCAACCCCAGTGGCTTCTTTTCCAACCCCGAGTCTATACACAAGTCCCAGGTGCTGGCGAGAGGGCAGTGGTCACCCCGTGTGCCACTGGGGCAGCCCCCACACGCCCAGGGATGCTGGGGCCAGGCTCTGGGAGCAGCAGCATCCCCCTGATGAACCCCATCTGTATTCCACAGGAACACCGTCATACAGCCCCCCGGAATGGATCCACTTTGGATTTTACTATGGCAAGCCAGCTACCATCTGGTCCCTGGGCATCCTGCTGCACCAGATGGTCTGCGGGGAGCACCCTTTCAGGAGGAGCCAGAACATCAGCTGGGACCATCAGCTCTCGCTGCCACGACGGCTCTCTCAAGGTGGATCCTCATCTCTGGCCACAGGGGCAATGCCAGTGCTGGGAGACAGCAGCAGCTCGTGAGCATCCCGCTCTGGCAGCTGCTGAGGAGGTGGCACATGTCCTGCTCTCCTGCTCTCCTCCAAAACAGGGAATTGATGGGGAAGTTTAGGCCCAGCTCTGAGCACATCCAGCGTGGCCTGGGCATGGGAATAGTGGGGCAAAGCCAACAGGAGCCTTCTCCAGCTGACCGGCGGGTTCTGGTTTCTCTGCCCAGAGTGCCAAGATCTGATCAGGCGGTGTTTATCCATGCTGCACTCGGACAGGCCCTCGTTAGAAGAGCTGTTCTGTGATCCCTGGCTGCAGGATATTGATCGGCCCTAGAAGAAGGGAGAGAGCCACAGGCACACTTTGATGCAAGGCCCTGGTAAGTTACAGCTCCACACATGCCTTGGCAATCAGAAGCAAAGGAACCCAGACATTTTGTCCTGCCTGTGTCACTGCCCAGGGGTCATCAGATGGGAACACGCAGCCCTTGTGCTGGAGCTGAGCTGCTCTGCCCAGCACTGGTGGCCACCATCTGAGCTGGTTTTGCTTGTCCTGGTTCCTTGACAGCTCTGGGCCCTGGGCAGAACCCTGACAGCCTGGGCTCACCCCCAGGGAAGGAGAAGGAGCCCCTGGAGGAGCTGTACCAGGTGGGGCTGCTGCTGCTGGGGACAGCGAGGACGACATCAAGGATGACAACCTCTTCCTCCACCTGGCCACCGGCAGCTGAGGATGATGGACTTTGATTCTGGCACCTTCTCCAAAGCCAGGCTCCACAGGAAATTTGCAGGTGAGTCCACACGCAGGGGGATGCTCCCAGATTTGGGCATTGCACAGCCTGGCCAGGAACCAAAGGTTCCCCCTTTGCTGGGGTGGATGCAGCTGATCCTTCAGTCGGCTGCCAGGCTGCTTTTGGCAGGGCTGGGGGATGGGCTGGGGTGGTGATGAAATGGGAGTGGGCTCCTGGCCCTGCCAACAGCCCCAGCACCCACCGTGCCCCGGGCTGGGGCTGGGGCTGGGGCAGCCAGCCCGACACAAACAAACCCCCATGGTGGGAGCAGAGGTGGGACTCCAGAACCTGTGCAGGGGCTGCTTTGCTTTGCAGGCAAGGAAGGGCTTGGGCTGCTCCATTGCCCCTGTTTGCTTTGGGATCACCGTTATTTTGGGGGGCAGTGCAGGGGGGAAGGGAGAAAGCATGGGCTTCCTTCACCTGTGGGTGGGTTTTTCCCTGGCATGCAGGGGTTGGGCCTTCCTCAAGTCCCTGACAGTAATATGATTTTTGACCTTTTTTCTTATTCCCCTTTTTGTCTGTAATCTATTTTCAATAATTTGTTGTGTGTTTTTCTAGAGGAAGCGTTCTAGCTGGGGTCCAGTCTGGATGGGGATGTGCTTGGGAGCAGCTGTGGTGTGGATGGGCCGTGCCCTTGGAGAAGGATGAGGACATGGTTTGGGACCAGCTTTTCTTCCAGCAGGGGATGGCGTCAGGGGGGTCCCGTCTGCTTGGCATGGTGGGATCAGAGCTTTGGGGAGATGGCAGCGAGCACAGGAGCATCCTGCTCTGGGCAGCTGCTGAGGGCTGGATGTGCCGTGGCCGGCTGCAGGCTGGGCACATGTCCTGCCCTCCTGCTCTGCTCCCAAAGGCAGCAGGGATGGGCAGCTCTGGGCACAGCTCTGGGCACGGCCAGCATGGCCTGGGCACCGCGGGCGGCTGGGACAAGGGGACAGGAGCCTTCAGCTGACGGGCGCTTTCTGGTTTCTCTCCTTGCAGCCGGGCTCTGCGGGTGCTGAGGCTGCTCTGGGCTCTGCCAGGGCTCTGCTTGAGCTCAGCACCGGGCTGCAATCAGCCAAAGAAGAAATGGGGTGACCTGCAGCACAGACCTGCTGGAGCATTTCAGCAACACAGCTCAAGTGTGCAGAGTGTACACCTCCCAGGGAAAACATGACACCACCCCAAAAAAAACTTGTTCAATAGCTTCTGAAATGAAATCAATCTGGGATGACCCCAAATGACATTTTGCAGCTTGCTCAAGCTGTAGCTCAGTCTTTCTCTGAACAGTTCTCTCCTCCACCTGCCTTGTACTTCCCAACTGCTCCCTCTTTTCCCCCAGTGAGTTCCCAGCCCATGGAAGTCTCCATCACACTGTTGCCTTCCTTGATGCCCCTCACCACGAGGAAGGCTGAGCCCCAGGCTTAGGGACTCATCCTGTCACGGGCTGAGGAGCAGCAATGTCTCAGAGGTCCAGTGGGATTTTAGTGTCATTCAGAGCTGCTCTCCAGCCCTCAGCTCTCCTCACTGCTGAGTTTCCACTCCCTTTTCCTCGTCCTTGTAGCAGGATGAGCTCTGTGAATCCCCTTGAGCCTCCCCACTCTTCCCAGCCCACGCACCCACCTCAGTTAGGCTGAAGCTGCAGCTTCTCTGTCTCCTCTGGCACACCAGTCCAGTCCCCTGTGCGGGGAGCCCCAGCCCCAGAGCACAGCACTCAGCAGTGCAGTCTGGGCTGGAGCAGCTGCCCTGCAGCCCTGGCTTGGCTCTTTGTGGCAAGGGAATGCTCCCTGTTTGCAGCTGTCCCTGCAGGATGGCCCCAGGGCAGAGCCCAGCCAGGGTCCCACTGCAGCCCCTGGAGCTTGGGGCAGACAGTGGTCCCAGAGCTGAGGTTCACGGGGAGCACCCAGAGCTGTGGCTTGCAGTCAGTGTTGGCAAATGTTGTGTTCTCATCTCCTGCAGCCTGTGGGGAAAGCCACCTGTGCTGCCAGGCCTGTGTGTGCCAGGCCTGTGTGTGCCAGGGGCTCTTGGATGTCTCTGTACCCATGGACAGAAGGCTCTGTGTGTGCCAGGGGCTCTTGGATGTCTCTGTATCCATGGACAGAAGGCTCTGTGTGTGCCAGGGGCTCTTGGATGTCTCTGTACCCATGGACAGAAGGCTCTGTGTGTGCCAGGGGCTCTTGGATGTCTCTGTACCCATGGACAGAAGGCCCTGTCTGTGCCAGGGTTTCCATAATGTCTCTGTGCCCATGGGTATGGAATAGCATGGACACTGAAAGTGTCAGTCCTGTTGCTTGCACACTCCTTCCTTTGTATACAAGACACATCCATGCACACCCCCATGTACAGATACATTAAAACGTCAGGGAGGGACAGAGATTTCCCACAGAGCTCTAACTTGGGCATAACTCACCTTTTAGCCGGTGGCCAGGGGATTTTTTTCCCAGCTCTGTGTGAGAAGGTGTCCAGGAGCTGAAGGAGCAGCATTTAGAAGCAGTTTCAGGATTTCTAGGCAGGAAGTGGAGCTGACAACCATCCACGTAACTCGCCGTATTCATCAGGATGTGCTGCTGGTTCTTTGGGAATATGGCCCAATGGAGACACGAGCCTTGGAAAAATCCCAGCTCTCTGTGGGTTTGTGCAAAGGGGGAGCAGCAGAAACACTTTGTGTCTGCTTTGGGGACACAAGGCCCAAGGAGCTGCGGTGGCAGAGGGTGACCTGGGCTGGTGGCAGGTGAAGTCCTGGTTCATGACATCCCAGAGTGGCACAGGACAAAGCTCCAAGCCCTCCCAACCCCACTGATGAAGTCTTTGTGATGCTGCACATCCTATAGGAAAAGCTGCTGTCACACAATGCACTGGGATTTGTAAGTTTCATTTTCAATACTTTAGGTCCAGGTTTCAAATTGCAATTTTTTTTGGCCTCAAGACACAGTCGTGCACAATCCATCTCTCATCCTCCTATTGCTTCAACTCCAATTAAAAAAAAAAATCTTAATATTGGAAAGAAAACCCAGTCTTTAAAAAAAGGATGCTGAGGTCAGTCCGTAAGATGGATCCAGACCATCAGAACATGCACAAAGCAAATGAGTTCTCCTTTTAAAACGACCAGTTACCTCTTAATCCAAAGGTACAGAATATTTTCACTACAAATTTTTTTCTTGTTTTTCATATTTTTCTCATTTTTATTTTCCTTTTTCTTTAAGAAGATAACACATCCTGAATAAGAGATGTTTAGCAAAATGAGAAACATTTCTCATAAACAATGAAAATATTTACTCCTCTGTTTGCTTTTCTCTGGATATCCCGATGTAAAAAATCTAGCAGATATGAGCATAGGTGTCAAGTGTTTGCTTTGGACTAAGCTGGAGTTCAGCACTGCTGACATCCTGCTCCAGCCAAGAGTTGCAGAATTCTTTTGCACATCTCAAGCCATGTGTTTGCAGGCACAGCACCTGCAGAGCTGACACACCAGTGCACGTGAATAACTCTGTTACTCCCTCACAGAATTTGGGCTCTGCCCCAGAACGAGGTGCTCCAGCCCTTGGCTACTGGTTCCCGTGGGGAGCAGCTCCCTTCCCTCTGGCTGAGCTGCTCAGGCAGAGCCCGGCAGCTCCTGGCCCTGCAGGGCTGAGGCTTTTCCCCGTGGTTGGGCACAGATGGATGGAGCAGCACTGCTGGACACGGGGGCACACAGAGGGACCAGCAGCAGCTGCCTTTGGCCACCTGAGGCTCCAAGGCCCAAACTCTGAGCAGACAGGGCTGGAAGAGACTCGCAGGCTCCCTGCTGGCTCTGCTGCCCCACTTGTGCCCACCTGGGAGCCCCCAGGGCCAGCAGGGACTTGAGATGGCAGCCCTGGGCTCCTGGAGCTTGTGCAAGGAACAGAGCTGGGGACTCCCTGTCCATGGGGAGCTTCCAGATGGAAAAGGCTGCTGTACCCAGGCAGCTCCAAGGGCAGAGAAAGGAGGGTCTTGACCACGGGATCTGTGCCAGTCCCACAGTCCTGGGCAGCAGCCACCGAGCCCTGGGGGAGCAGAGGGCACAGCAAGAGGGACAAAAGCAGGCAAGGTCAGAGACTGGAGAGAGCCAGACCCGGCAGCAGGAAAAGCTGCTCCATTGCACTCTTGGAGAAAGCTCTTGGCTGGTTCAAAGCACTGAAAGGCGTGCAGGGCAGAGAGGAGGCCACCCCAAACACTGCTCCTGTTTCCACAGCCTCCCCTCTCCGTGTCCCAGACGGAATTGGATGGACTGCGTTCTTCTCCCCGAGTCGTCCGGTTCAGCACGAGCAGCTGAGCACCAGGAGCTGAAGGAGCTGAAGCCTCAGGCCACAAGAGCTGGGCCTGAGGAGACTTTCTGAGCAAATGAATGCTGCTAACATGGACCTGGCTGAATGCAGCAGATGGAATCATGGAATTGTTATGTGTATTTTAGATAATTTGTGCTTGTGAGAAATAGATGTATGAGAAATGTTATATTGGTAAGAAATATTCTGTAAGTGTTTTTAAGCACCCCACCAAGGACGGGAAGGTTGCTTCACAGTATTTCAAACCCGCAGCTGGCAGCAGGGAGAAAAGGACCTAATTTGCAAACGAATGGACGTGGCCGGCTCAGATATGGGTGCTTTTCAGCACTGGTGGGTTCCTTTGTCTCCCTGGTGCTACACTGCAGCTCCTGGCATGTAGATGTTAGCAAAAAGGATTCTCTTTGAGGAAAGATCTAATACTCAGATCCTTTGGCATTCATCATTTTTCAAGTATCTTATGTTACATTTTACATATTTGTCGTGGTTTGACATGGAAGTGAATTTTTTGGGGAAGTTGGGTCAAACCAATCAGTGGTCAGGTTTGGATATTGGCACACTATTTTGAATTCTTCTGATGAAAAGCACCTACTTGGCTGCAGGCTCTTTACTGCCAAGCTCTCAGCAGGGTGGCTGGCTGGAGGTTTGCTTTGTCCCTCATCAGCTTCAAGGAGAAACCATCTCACCACCACAGTGACTGCTCAATGTCCCAGTGCGGAATTTTTAAAACACCGGGCTTCTGTTCCCCTCCTATTCTCCAGCATTAGCCAAGGTATTTCAGAATGTTTGTACTGATTTGCTGAATCCCTCTGGACATTTAGAAAGTAAAACATTACTGAACTGCTTTGCTGGCTGCTTTTGTTTTATTGGTAGCTGCACATTTGAGCTGGTAAAACGGTTTGCTGTTGCTATTCCAAAATGTGTTCACTAACCTACCATGCTATTCTATATGCTAATCTTTTTGTTTCTCTCTTCATTCTCTTTCCCTCACGCATCTCCATTCTCGTCTTTTTCTCATTTTATGAGCTAATTCCCTTTCTCTAATTCCCTTTTTCTGTGTCAAATCCCATATATAACAAAGTGTCCGAGATTTTACTCTGCAAGTTGTTGTATGTAATAAACTTCTGTATATCTTATCCAGCTGAACACAATGGCACCACTTACACGCCCTAAGTGACATGTACCTGTTTGGAACGCCCAACGAGAAACACGCTGTAAGTAGTTGAGAGTGAGATAACCAGAACCATCAGGGAGATACATTTGAATACCGAACTCCAGGAGCACGATCAATCGGACGGGTTCTGTTCAACTTGCCACAGTGAAGGAACTCCACATGAATAGGTGCAGCCCAGAAAAGAAGAAAGAGACTTTGCCTCAGGCAAGAAAAACCATATATAAATCACTTGGACAGAACAGTCGGGGTGAACATAGGGGACCCTATGCTGTAGTGGTCAAACCTGCGTCTCACCCAGCGCCGATCCCGGGCTCGGCACTGACCTTTTTTTGATAGTGGCTTTTCGTTGTTATTCTCTAAATTTATATTTGGACAATTTAATAAATTTTCTTTAATTAATAAATTGGAGCATTCATTTATAACAATCTTGAATCCATCTATAACATACTAAAAATCCTAAAGCTTAAATTTCTTACCCATGTGACATACTAAACTCCTCTCTACAATCTCTACAATCTATTTCACACTTTTGTGGTTTCTAGTTTACCTTGAGGCTTTGGAAGTTTTCTCCATGAATGAGGGTCAAAGTCAGTGCTCCCCTGGGGGTCAGGACACCCCAGAGCAGACAGAGAAATCCTCCTGGTGTCCTGGGTTTCCACAACATCCCTTCCTCCCTTATTCATTATACACAATTCACAAAGTTCTATTGTGACATTTGGGTCTTGGCCAGTCCTTTTCTGTAGGGTATTCAGTGTCACAGTGAGCAGCCAAAGGTGACATATTAGCATTGTCAGCCTTATTTCACATTATCAATTTTTAATTCTATCTGAAAAAAATGTATAATCATGTTCTATTTTTATATAACTGTTATTAATGATGATAATAATAATATTATTTTTCACTTGCACAAATGAACCTGAGCTCAAGTTTTAACCTTCCTCTGTCCCTCCATGTGGGAGCATTTCAAAAGCAATTTTTCCTTCTGTTGGTGCTGTTTCCAATGTGCCATTTACAAACTTCACCCACATATTCCCAAACCCACAATTCTTTTCCTTCTTCCACATGCAATTTTTGGATGCATTTGAAGACATCCAGGGGTTCAGCCTCTTTTAACAGAGTGCCCCACTGCTCACAGGGTGCTCTGACCTCAGCCCACTCCAGAGCCAGGGAACTCCAGGGAAGGGCTTCCCATCTGGGAATTTCTGATGGGACTGATTCCTCACATTTACATTTAAAAAGTGACATTTTGTTGTGATCTGGCCAGGCTGTGCCAGTTTTGTTTCCCCAGTGGGCAGGGTCAGCACCAAAGACACAGACACCAACTGAAGGACTCAGTGTCATTGACTGTAGCTCAAAGCAGCAAAGAATCACAAAAGGAGCAGCTCGGCAATGCACCCAGCCATCAGCACCAGAGATTGCAGCAGTGATTAAGAAAGATCCAGCAGCAGTTACCCTCAGGCTTTACCATGCCCCAGATCCACACAGCAGCTGGGGAAGCTGTCACAGCCAAGGGCTGCAGAGCCACTCCTGGACACTGGGAATTCCTGCAGGTGCCTCCATCCACAGGTGAGGCTCCAGCCTCGCTGGGAGAGGGCCCAGCTCTGGCAGTGCTGAATGAACAAACTGACAGCGCTGCTGGTGTGGGAACATCTGGTTTCATCCTCCTCCTGGGTTCCTCCCAAAGCCTGGCCAGGGCCCAAGAGGAACCAAGGGAGGTGACTTTGACCATTCAGCCCCAGACAAGGCCAGATGTCAGATTTCATGGCCTTGTCTGGCTTCTAAACTCAGAAAGGTCAATCCATGTTTCACTAATGAGTGGATACATCTATCACAGTGCTAATGACCATGCATATTTCATTAGTGAGCAGATACAAAGATAACCTTTGGTTGGAAGGTTCATCCAGAGGCCACCTTTGGCTCAGGGCCTCACTCAGGGCTGTTGTCCAGGCCTTGGCACTTCAAGGACGTGGTTTAGTGCTGGGCTCGACACTGCTGGGTGACCGGCTGGACTGGATGAGCTCAGAGGTCTTTTCCAACAGAAAGGATTCTGTGATTCCATGATTCCATCTGCTGCATTCAGCCAGGTCCATGTTAGCAGCATTCATTTGCTCAGAAAGTCTCCTCAGGCCCAGCTCTTGTGGCCTGAGGCTTCAGCTCCTTCAGCTCCTGGTGCTCAGCTGCTCGTGCTGAACGGGACGACTCGGGGAGAAGAACACAGTCCATCCAATTCCTTCTGGGACACGGAGAGGGGAGGCTGTGGAAACAGGAGCAGTGTTTGGGGTGGCCTCCTCTCTGCCCTGCACGCCTTTCAGCGCTTTGAACCAGCCAAGAGCTTTCTCCAAGAGTGCAATGGAGCAGCTGCTCCTGCTGCCGGGTCTGGCTCTCTCCAGTCTCTGACCTTGCCTGCTTTTGTCCCTCTTGCTGTGCCCTCTGCTCCCCCAGGGCTCGGTGGCTGCTGCCCAGGACTGTGGGACTGGCACAGATCCAGGGGTCGAGACCCTCCTTTCTCTGCCCTTGGAGCTGCCTGGGCACAGCAGCCTTTTCCATCTGGAAGCTCCCCATGGACAGGGAGTCCCCAGCTCTGTTCCTTGCACAAGCTCCAGGAGCCCAGGGCTGCCATCTCAAGTCCCTGCTGGCCCTGGGGGCTCCCAGGTGGGCACAAGTGGGGCAGCAGAGCCAGCAGGGAGCCTGCGAGTCTCTTCCAGCTCTGTCTGCTCTGAGTTTGGGCCTTGGAGCCTCAGGTGGCCAAAGGCAGCTGCTGCTGGTCCCTCTGTGTGCCCCCGTGTTTAGCAGTGCTGCTCCATCCGTCTGTGCCCAGCCACGGGGAAAAGCCTCAGCCCTGCAGGGCCCGGAGCTGCCGGGCTCTGCCTGAGCAGCTCAGCCAGAGGGAAGGGAGCTGCTCCCCACGGGAACCAGGAGCCAAGGGCTGGAGCACCTCGTTCTGGGGCAGAGCCCAAATTCTGTGAGGGAGTAACAGAGTTATTCACGTGCACTGGTGTGTCAGCACTGCAGGTGCTGTGCCTGCAAACACATGGCTCGAGATGTGCAAAAGAATTCTGCAACTCTTGGCTGGAGCAGGATGTCAGCAGTGCTGAACTCCAGCTTAGTCCAAAGCAAACACTTGACACCTCTGCTCATATCTGCTAGATTTTTTACATCAGGGTATCCAGAGAAAAGTAAACAGAGGAGTAAATATTTTCATTATTTATCAGAAATATATCTCATTTTTCTGAACATTTCTTTTTCAGAATGTGTTATCTTCTTAAAAAGAAAAAGAAAAAAGAAAAAAAACCCGAGAAAAATATTAAAGAGAAAAAAAAGAAACAAATGTGTAGTGAAATCTTCTTGAACTTTGGATTAAGAGGTAACTGATCTTTTTAAAGGGAGAGCTCATTTACTTTGTGCATGTTCTCATGCCTGGATCCATCTTACGGACTGACATCAGCATCCGTTTTAAAGACTTTGGGTTTTGTTTCCAATATTAAGATTTTTTTTTTTTAATTGGAGTTGAAGCAATAGGAGGATGAGAGATGGATTGTGCATGACTGTGTCTTGAGTACAAAAATATTGCAATTTGAAACTTTGACCTAAAGTATTGAAAATGAAACTTACAAATCCCAGTGCATTGTGTGACAGCAGCTTTTCCTATAGGATGCGCAGCATCACAAAGACTTCATCAGTGGGGTTGGGAGTGCTTGGAGCTTTGTCCTGTGCCACTCTGGGATGTCATGAACCAGGACTTCACCTGCCACCAGCCCAGGTCACCCTCTGCCACTGCAGCTCCTTGGGCCTTGTGTCCCCAAAGCAGACACAAAGTGTTTCTGCTGCTCCCCCTTTGCACAAACCCACAGAGAGCTGGGAATTTTCCAAGGCTCGTGTCTCCATTGGGCCATATTCCCAAAGAACCAGCAGCACATCCTGATGAATACGGCGAGTTATGTGGTCAGCTCCACTTCCTGCCTAGAAATCCTGAAACTGCTTCTAAATGCTGCTCCTTCAGCTCCTGGACACCTTCTCACACAGAGCTGGGAAAAAAAATCCCCTGGCCACTGGCTAAAAGGTGAGTTATGCCAAAGTTAGAGCCCTGGGGGAAATCTCTGTCCCTCCCTGACGTTTTAATGTATCTGTACATGGGGGTGTGCATGGATGTGTCTTGTATACAAAGGAAGGAGTGTGCAAGCAATGGGACTGACACTTTCAGGGCCCATGCTATTCCATACCCATGGGCACAGAGACATTATGGAAACCCTGGCACAGACAGGGCCTTCTGTCCATGGGTACAGAGACATCCAAGTGCCCCTGGCACACACAGAGCCTTCTGTCCATGGGTACAGAGACATCCAAGAGCCCCTGGCACACACTGGCCTGGCACACACAGGCCTGGCAGCACAGGTGGCTTTCCCCACAGGCTGCAGGAGATGAGAACACAACATTTGCCAACACTGACTGCAAGCCACAGCTCTGGGTGCTCCCTGTGAACCTCAGCTCTGGGACCACTGTCTGCCCCAGGCTTCAGGGGCTGCAGTGGGAGCCTGGCTGGGCTCTGCCCTGGGGCCATCCTGCAGGGACAGCTGCAAACAGGGAGCATTCCCTTGCCACAAAGAGCCAAGCCAGGGCTGCAGGGCAGCTGCTCCAGCCCGGAGTGCACTGCTGAGTGCTGTGCTCTGGGGCTGGGGCTCCCCGCACAGGGGACTGGACTGGTGTGCCACAAGAGACAGAGAAGCTGCAGCTTCAGCCTAACTGAGGTGGGTGCGTGGGCTGGGAAGAGTGGGGAGGCTCAAGGGGATTCACAGAGCTCATCCTGCTGCAAGGACGAGGAAAAGGGAGTGGGAACTGAGCAGTGAGGAGAGCTGAGGGCTGGAGAGCAGCTCTGAAACACTAAAATCCCACTGGACCTCTGAGACATTGCTGCTCCTCAGCCAGTGACAGGATGAGTCCCTAAGCCTGGGGCTCAGCCTTCCTCGTGGTGAGGGGCATCAAGGAAGGCAACAGTGTGATGGAGACTGCCATGGGCTGGGAACTCACTGGGTGAAAAGAGGGAGCAGTTGGGAAGTACAAGGCAGGTGGAGGAGAGAACTGTTCAGAGAAAGACTGAGCTACAGCTTGAGCAAGCTGCAAAATGTCATTTGGGATCATCCCAGATTGATTTCATTTCAGAAGCTATTGAACAAGTTTATTTTGGGGTGGTGTCATGTTTTCCCTGGGAGGTGTACACTCTGCACACTTGAGCTGTGTTGCTGAAATGCTCCAGCAGGTCTGTGCTGCAGGTCACCCCATTTCTTCTTTGGCTGATTGCGGCCCGCTGCTGAGCTCCAGCAGAGCCCTGGCAGAGCCCAGAGCAGCCTCAGCACCCGCAGAGCCCGGCTGCAAGGAGAGAAACCAGAAAGCACCCGTCAGCTGAAGGCTCCTGTCCCCTTGTCCCAGCCGCCTGCGGTGCCCAGGCCATGCTGGCCGTGCCCAGAGCTGTGCCCAGAGCTGCCCATCCCTGCTGCCTGTGGGAGCAGAGCAGGAGGGCAGGACATGTGCCCAGCCTGCAGCCGGCCACGGCACATCCAGCCCTCAGCAGCTGCCCAGAGCAGGATGCTCCTGTGCTCGCTGCCATCTCCCCAAAGCTCTGATCCCGCCATGCCAAGCAGACGGGACCCACCTGACGCCATCCCCCGCTGGAAGAAAAGCTGGTCCCAAACGATGTCCTCATCCTTCTCCAAGGGCACGGCCCATCCACGCCACAGCTGCTCCCAAGCACTTCCCCATCCAGACTGGACCCCAGCTAGAATGCTTCCTCCAGGAAAACACACAATAAATTATTGAAAATAGATTACAGACAAAAAGGGGAACAAGAAAAAAGGTCAAAAATCATATTACTGTCAGGGACTTGAGGAAGGCCCAACCCCTGCATGCCAGGGAAAAACCCACCCACAGGTGAGGGAAGCCCAGGCTTTCTCCCTTCCCCCCTGCACTGCCCCCCAAAATAACGGTGATCCCAAAGCAAACAGGGACAGTGGACCAGCCCAAGCCCGTCCTTGCCTGCAAAGCAAAGCAGCCCCTGCACAGGTTCTGGAATCCCACCTCTGCTCCCACCATGGGGGTTTGTTTGTGTCGGGCTGGCTGCCCCAGCCCCAACCCGGGGCACGGTGGGTGCTGGGGCTGTTGGCAGGGCCAGGAGCCCACTCCCATTTCATCACCACCCCAGCCCATCCCCCAGCCCTGCCAAAAGCAGCCTGGCAGCCGACTGAAGGATCAGCTGCATCCGCCCCAGCAAAAGGGGAACCTTTGGTTCCTGGCCAGGCTGTGCAATGCCCAAATCTGGGAGCATCCCCCTGCGTGTGGACTCACCTGCAAATTTCCTGTGGAGCCTGGCTTTGGAGAAGGTGCCAGAATCGAAGTCCATCATCCTCAGCTGCCGGTGGCCAGGTGGAGGAAGAGGTTGTCATCCTTGATGTCGTCCTCGCTGTCCCCAGCAGCAGCAGCCCCACCTGGTACAGCTCCTCCAGGGGCTCCTTCTCCTTCCCTGGGGGTGAGCCCAGGCTGTCAGGGTTCTGCCCAGGGCCCAGAGCTGTCAGGGAACCAGGACAAGCAAAACCAGCTCAGATGGTGGCCACCAGTGCTGGGCAGAGCAGCTCAGCTCCAGCACAAGGGCTGCGTGTCCCCATCTGATGACCCCTGGGCAGTGACACAGGCAGGACAAAATGTCTGGGTTCCTTTGCTTCTGATTGCCAAGGCATGTGTGGAGCTGTAACTTACCAGGGCCTTGCATCAAAGTGTGCCTGTGGCTCTCTCCCTTCTTCTAGGGCCGATCAATATCCTGCAGCCAGGGATCACATAACAGCTCTTCTAACGAGGGCCTGTCCGAGTGCAGCATGGATAAACACCGCCTGATCACATCTTGGCACTCTGGGCAGAGAAACCAGAACCCGCCGGTCAGCTGGAGAAGGCTCCTGTTGGCTTTACCCCACTATTCCCATGCCCAGGCCATGCTGGATGTGCTCAGAGCTGGGCCTAAACTTCCCCATCAATTCCCTGTTTTGGAGGAGAGCAGGAGAGCAGGACATGTGCCACCTCCTCAGCAGCTGCCAGAGCGGGATGCTCACGAGCTGCTGCTGTCTCCCAGCACTGCCATTGCCCCCGTGGCCAGAGATGAGGATCCACCTTGAGAGAGCCGTTGTGGCAGCGAGAGCTGATGGTCCCAGCTGATGTTTCGGCCCCTCCTGAAAGGGTGCTCCCCGCAGACCATCTGGTGCAGCAGGATGCCCAGGGACCAGATGGTAGCTGGCTTGCCATAGTAAAATCCAAAGTGGATCCATTCCGGGGGGCTGTATGACGGTGTTCCTGTGGAATACAGATGGGGTTCATCAGGGGGATGCTGCTGCTCCCAGAGCCTGGCCCCAGCATCCCTGGGCGTGTGGGGGCTGCCCCAGTGGCACACGGGGTGACCACTGCCCTCTCGCCAGCACCTGGGACTTGTGTATAGACTCGGGGTTGGAAAAGAAGCCACTGGGGTTGGAAGAGGGCAGCAGAAATCCTGGCAAGGCTCAACCATGAGGAGGAAAAACCCACCCAGTGCTTGGGAAAACCATGCCTTCATCCTCCCTGCCTGCACTGCCCAAAAAACATCATGAATCCAAAACAAACCAGGTGAGTGGAGCAGTCCAAGCCCTTTCTCACCTGCACACCAAACCGGCTGGGACACAGCTTATGGCCCCCCTCTCTGCTACCCCCACCCAAGCCGTGTTTTTGTTGGGCTGACTGCCCCAGCCCCAGCCCCAGTCCTGCCCAGAGTGGTGGGCAAAGGCTGCCAGCAGGGCTGGAAGCTTGCTCCCCACCCAGCCCGGCTCAAACGCAACTCAGCTGAAATCTCAGTGCCATGAAGGGCAGCAAAAGGGAGAATCCCCGCTGCCACACCCAGCTTGGGCTGTGAGATGTTGGGCCATGAGATGCCAGGACCGAGAGCACACCCCTGCGTGGGCTCACCTGCAAAGCGAGTGTAGGCTGTGTCTTGCAGGTAGGTGCCACAGCCAAAGTCAATCAATTTGGCCTGCCCGGTGGCCAGGTGAACCAGGATGTTCCCTGGTTTGATGTCCCTGTGCAGGACCCCACAGCTGGTGCAGTGCTGCACGGCCTCCAGCACCTGGCGGAACAGATCCCGCGCCACCTCCTCGGACAGGAACCCCCGTGCCCGAATGAAATTGTGCAGGTCCTGAGACCGCTTCGGGCGTTCCAGCACGATCAAGATGTATTTGGGGAGCTCAAGCCACTCCAGCAGCTGGACGACACCGGGGAAGCCAGTGGACACCTTGTCCAGCAGCACGATCTCCAGGGGTGCGCTGGTGCCGTCGGGCTGCAGGAGGAGCGCGATGCCATCAGTGGGGCTGATGCCATGCCGGGGGTCAGGAACTCCTCACCCAGCACGGGATGCTCTGCGCCCTGCGCTGGCCCCACGCCCGCTCTCCCTCGAGGTGTCCTGGTGGCTCCCACCCTGCCGGGCCTCGGCTCATCCCCGCCCGGCACGGCCCAGCTTCTGCCGCTGGCCCCGCTCACTCACCAGCTCACCCCAGTGCCGGACGCGGTTCCTTGGCACCCTTTTGATGGCCACCTGCAAGCCAAGAGCAGCAGCGGGCTGAGCATGCCACCTGCCCTGCCCTGCCCTGCCCTGCCCCAGCCCCATCCTCCTCCTCCTCCTCCTCCTCCTCCCCCCCCTCCTCCTCCCCCTTCTCCTTTTCCTTCTATCCCTCCTCCTCCTCCACTCCCTCCTTCCCCTCCTCTCCCTCCTCCTCCTCCTCCTCCTCCTCCTCCTCCTCCTCCGCCCGCCGCCGGCCCCGCCGCTCACCGGGGCGCCGTCCGAGAGCCGCGTGGCCGCGAAGACGCTGCCGAAGCCGCCGCTGCCCAGCAGCGAACCCAGCCGGTACCGCTCCTGCAGGCCCTGCTGCGCCTTCCCTGCGGGCGGGACGCGGCTGTCAGCGCTCGGCCCGGGGCCAGGAGCGGCCCCCGAGCGCCCCCCGACCGCCCCGGGCCGGCCCTCCCCAGGCGTTCGCTCCCGGCAACGGGACAGCGGCGGCTCGGGGGCGGCGGCCGCGCTGCCGAGCGGCGGAGCTCGGGCCGGGGAAGCCGCAGCGGAGGCGGCGGCAGCGGCCGCGCCGCGTGTGTCCTCCGCGGGGCCCGGGAGGAGCCGGGGCCGGGGCCAGGCTCGGGCCAGGCGGAGCCAGAGCGAGGCGATGCCGGCCCAGCCCCAGGCACCGATGCCCGCCCAGAAGCGCCACCGCCAGCACGGCCAGAGCCGGGCGGAGGCGAGACCCCGGCGGGACGGCCGGGGGCGGGGATGGGGCAGCCCCGCCCGGAGCCGGGGGCGGGCCGGGGGCATGGCCCGGCCGGGAATGGGGAGAGAGAGAGACTGGGAGAGGAGGGGACAGCGGAAAAGGGAGAGCGGGAGACGGTGCGGGACAGCGGGAAAGGGAGAGCGGGACAGCGGGAGAAGGAGAGGGAGAGGAGTAAGAATCGGAAGTCGACAAAATCACTGCTGCCGCTGCTGCTGCTGCTGCCGCCGCTGCTGCTGCTGCTGCAACTGAAGCTCCGGGGCCGTTTGTCCCCGTGTCCGTTTGTCCGTTGCCCGCTCACCCCCACGCCCAGCCCCCCGCTCCCTGGGGGCAGCCCCTGAGCCTGTCCAAACACGGGAACTTTGCCGTGTTCAGCCCAGACCCAGAGTCTGGACTCCTGCACGGGGGCAGAGGTATCTCCTCGGTCGCTGCCGTGCATTGTCCCCGCTGAGGATCAAACCCTGTCGGGGCACATTTCCTGGCTGAAGGATTCCCTGGTCCTGGCCCTGCACTTATGGCTCCAGCGTTGCTTTCCAGTGAATACTGGAAGGCAAACTGTTTAGGTCATGGTACTTTAGAGTGTCTAGAACTCGCTAAGTCACTGATCTTAGAGGTGAGATGCATTTGGAATTAATGGGATGGAGAAGTAGTGCAAGATGGAGAAAGGGAGCAGAGAAATAAATAGAGGAAAACATCTTGGACTGTTTCTTTCAATTTTCATTTCACTTCTGGAAAGCTGTTTCAGTTTTCCAGGAATCTTCTCCACAGTCCTGTTTGCTCTTTTCAAGAACCTTTCCTGGAGAACCAGGTTGAGCTCCTGTCACAAGATGTGCCACCACCTGCAGCTTCTCTTGGCTTTCCACAGTGGGTGTGCAGCAGGACTCTTGCAGCAGAGCAGGACAAAGGTTTGGAGAACTTGACAGCTTGTCCTTTCTTTTCCTGGAGAGCTGGGGAGTTGTGCCATTGGTGAGGTTTTCATTGTGACTGTTCCAGCCTTGGGAAACAGGAGGTGGAACCAGGACTTGTTAGGGAATACAAGCCTGACTGAATGCAGAGAAGGAATCTCCAGAGCCCGCAGCCAGAAATGGAGAGTTGTGTGATAATCATTCCCACATCTCCATGGACACCTGGAAAGTGATCTAGAACATGAAAATGGGACAGAGGAAGTTTGTTTCTGTGTTCAGTTTGGGTGATTCTACATCTCCAGTGCTGGTATAAATCAAGAGCACAGTCAGTTCATGAGAAGCACCAGAACAGGCTGGACCTCTGAGAGCAGGTGACGGAAAGAATTTGAAAAGGAGAAATGCAGGGAATGACTTGGTGGACTGTGCCAGGAGCAGGGCAGGTCCTGCTGCAAGAAAAGCCCCAGGCCAGCCCCAGCACAGGGAAGGCCTCGGGCACAAGGGCAGAGTGCCGTGCTGGGAGCTGTGCCAGGGAGAGCCTGAGGCACCAAAGGTGCCTTGGCAGCAGCAGCTGCTTGCAGGGCATGGCCAGAAGCCTCCCTTGGCAAGCCGGCCTGGTGGCCAGCACTGCAGAGCTGCTGCCTCAGGGCTCATTTCTGGCTGGGCTCTGCCCCAGCCCACAGAGTGTGACCTCAGCCCTGACTCTGCCACGGCCCTTGTGCCTGAGCCCTGCAAAGCCCAAAGGTCACCTGTGCCCCCCTGGCTGTGCCAGCCCCTGGGGCAGGGGGAGGAAAGGCAGAGGAGGGGCTGGGTTTGGCTGTGGGATGTGGGGTCCAGCAGAGACCATGAGGAGTCAAGGCAGTGGATGGAGTGCACTGAGCAGCCCCTTCTGCCCCTGCAGTCCTGGAATGGATTGGATGGGAAGAGCTCTGCAGTGCTCATCTCATCCAAACCCCGCCATGAGCAGGGACATCTTTCACCAGATCAGGTTGTTCAGAGCCCTGTCCCAGCTGGACTTGAATGTTTCCAGGAGTGGGGCACTGACCACCTCCCTGGGAACCTGTCCTGGTGTATCACCACCCTCATCATCCAAAATTTCCTCCTTATCTGTTCTTATCTGAACCTCCCTTCCTTTAGTTTAAAACCACACCCCCTTTGTCCCGTTGTGCCAGGCCCTACTAAAACCTCTGTCCACCCTTGTATTCCCAATGAGCCGGGTTTCCATGGCAACTGCCAGGACAGGTGACCCAGGTGTCACCCCCAGTGAGGGCTGCCATGGAAACAGTGCCCAGCACTGCCTCTTTCTGTCTGGCTGACCTGGCCTTTGGCCCTGGCCCTGGCGTTTGCTGCTGGTTCCGCGGCGCCTGACCGGCCAGTGCGGCACAGGGCAGGTGGCCATGGCACAAGCCCCCAGCAAGGGATCCCCTCTGGCTCTGGGCAGTGACACCAGCCCTGAGCAAGGGGCCCGGGCAGGTTTCCATGGCACCAACCATCACAACGGCTCCAGGAGCAGAGTGACTCTTGCCAAGGAACTTTGTGGTGCTGTCGCTTAATATTAAATCTGGTTTTTGCTGATCCCTTGCTGGGGATTTTTTCAGTGCTCTCAAGCCCTCGTTGGTAACAGGGTGAAGGAGCCCTGGCCCAGGCTCTGGCCCTGGGGGACACGGGGACGCTGCCGGGGGGTCCCTGTCCCCCTGTCCCACACCCCACAGCCCCGGCCCCCGTCCCCGTGTCAGGCTCTGGGGTCGATCACGTGGAACATCCTCTGGGGGAGGCTGCGGCGCCGGGGGCGGGGGGACCCGGGGGGACAGGGGACCCCTCTGTGCACGAGCAGCGTTGGACTTCTCTGGGGGAACTGTGAGGGGGGACTGGGGCAGAGGGACATCCCCAGTGACCTCACACTGCCCCTGTGATGTCACACAGCCCCTGTGATGTCACACAGCCCACTCGGAGGTGTATCAGGCCACCTGTGATTTCATACAGGTGTCCTGTGATGTCACAGCCTGCTCTTTGAGGTCCCAGTCCGCTCTGTGATGTCACAAAATCTGCCCTGTGATGTCACAGCCCAGCCTGTGATGTCACAGACACCCTGTGATGTCACAGCCAGCTCTATGATGTCACAGCCACCTTTGTGATGTTATGCAGCCTCGCTGTGATGTTGCAGCCTGCTCTGTGATTTCTCAGTCAGCTCTGTGATGTCACAACCCACTCTGTATTGTCTCAGCCTTCCCTGTGACATCACACAGCTGCTCTGTGATGTCACAGAGCCCTTTTCTATGATGGCAGAGTCTTCTCTGTGACCTCACAGCCCGTTCTGTGATGTCACACTGCCAGCCTGTAATGTCACAGCCGACTTTGTGACATCACAACCTCCTCTGTGATGACACAGCCTGCTCTGTGATGTCACAGCCTGCTCTGTGATGTCACATAATAAACCAGGGATGTCACAGCCAACTATATGATGTCACAACCTGGTCTGTGATGTCACACAATCACAGAATCACAGAATTGCTGGGTTGGAAGAGACCTTTAAGGTCATCAATTCCAACCCATGCCCTAACACCACCTCAGCTAAACCATGGCACTGAGTGCCACATCCAGTCTTTTTTAAACACATCCCATGATGGTGATTCCACCACCTCCCTGGACAGACAGTTCCAGTACTTTATCACCCTTTCAATAAAATACTTTTTTTTCCTTATATCTAACCTAAATTTCCCTTGGTGCAGCTTAAGACACTGTCCTCTGGTTCTGTCAGTTGCTGTGAGGAGAAAGAGACCGACCCCCACCTGACTGCAACCACCTTTCAGGGAGTGTGGAGAGTGATAAGGTCACGTCTGAGTCTTCTCCAAGGTAAACAACTCCAGGTCCCTCAGTCATTCCTCACAGGACTTGTGCTCCAGACCCCTCACCCACCTTGTTTCCCCCCTCTGTACACACTGCAGTCCACCATGTCCTTCCTAAATTGGAGGGCCCAGAACAGGACACAGCACTCGAGGAACAGTGCCACTACAGGGGAAGAATGCCAGGCGCACCAGTGCCAAGTACAGGGGAAGAATGACCTCCCTGCTCCTGCTGGCCACACCATTCCTGGTCCAGTCCAGGAGCCATTGGCCTTCTTGGCCACCTGGGCACACTGCTGGCTCATGTCCAGCCTGCTGTCGACCAGTGCCCCCAGGTCCCTTTCTGCCTGGGCACTGTCCAGCCACACCGTCCCCAGCCTAGAGCTGTGCAGGGGGTTATTGTGGACAAAATGCAGGACTTGGCACTAGGACTGATTAAACTTCATCTTACTGGAATCTTCCATCTATCCAGCTGTTCCAGGTGTTCCTGCAGAGCCCTCCTACCTTCCAACAGATGGACACATGCTCCCAGCTTAGTGCCATCTGCAGATTTACTAATGAAAGCCTCAATCCCCTCATCCATGTGGTCAATACAAATATTGAACAGAGCTGGCCCAGCACAGAGCCCTGAGGGACAGCACTGGTGACTGTCCCCAGCTGGATGCAGCACCGCTCACCACCACTCTCTGGGCCGGCCATCCAGCCAGTTCTGAACCCAGCACAGAGTGCTCCTGGCCCAGCTGTGGGCTGCAGCTTTTCCAGGAGTGTGCTTGTGGGAGCAAGGCAAAGGCCTTGCTGGAGTCCAAATAGACACATCCACAGCCTGTCCTGCATCCACCAGGAGGGTCACCTGGTCATAGAAGGAGACCAGGTTGGTCAAACACGACCTAGCCCTCCTAAGCCCCTGCTGGCTGGGTCTGACACCCTGGCCGTCCTGGAAGTGCTGTGTGATGACACTCAGTGTAAACTGTTCCATGACCTTACCGGGCACTGAGCTCAGGCTGACTGGCCTGTGATTACCAGGATCATCCTTCCCACCCTTGCTGTGAATGGGCATCACATTGGGCAGCTTCCAGTCATCTGGAACCTCACCAGTGAGCCAGGACTTCTGGTAAATGATGGCTTCACAAGCTCATCTGCCAGCTCCCTCATCACCCTGGGGTGGATCTTATCAGCTTCCATGGATTTATGAACATCCAAGCAGCTCAGCAGTTCTCTGATGGCATCCTCCTAGATAACAGTGGCCCACTCAGATCCCTGACACCATCAACCAGCCCAGGAGGACAGTTGTCCTGAAGGCAAATCGTCTTCTCACTAAAACCTGAGGCAAAAAATGGCGTTAAGCACCTCTGCCTTCTCCTCATCTGCAGTTATTAAATTCCCTTCCACATCTAATAAAGAACAATGGTTGGTCTTATCCTTCCTTTTACCATTGATATATTTATAAAAATATTTTTTATTAGCCTTTACAAAAGCTCCCATTTTAAGTTCAAACTGAGCTTTGGCCTCCCTAATTTCTTTCCTTCATGCCCCAGCAAGCCCCTTAAATACTTCCTGAGAGACCTGACCCTCCTTCCAAAGATGATACATCCTCTTTTTATTCCTATGTTTCTCCAAAACCTTGTTGCCCATCCAGGCTGGGTATTTGCCTCGTCGACTCATCTTTTCGCACACAGGTACAGTCTGTTCCTGTGCCCTCGAGATCTCTATTTTGAAGCATGCCCACGTTTCCTGAACGCCTTTGTTTTTAAGGGCTGCTTCCCAAGGAAACCTCTGAATAAGTCTCCTAAGTAGGCCAAAGTCTGCCCTCCGAAGTCCAGTGTAAAAGTCGTAATAGTGTTCCTCCTGACTTCACCAAATATTGAGAATTCTATAGTTTCATGATCACTGTGCCCCAAGTGACCTCCAACCACCACATCTCCCACCAGCCCATCTCTATTTACAAACAACAGATCTAACATAGTCCCTCTCCTGCTGGGCTCACCCATCAGCTCCAACAAAAAATTGTCCTCCACAAATCCTAAAAATTTCCTGGACTGCCTCTTTTCAGCTGTATTGAGTTCCCAGCATATGTCCAGCAGGTTGAAGTCGCCTACAAGAACAAGGGCTGATGATCAAGAAACATTCTCTAGCTGCTTATAGAATGCGTTGTCCACCTCTTCTTCCTGGTTGGGTGGATGATAACAGACTCTCAGTAGGATGTCAGCCTTGTTGGCCTTCCCTCTAAGTCTCACCCATAGACTTTCAACTCCATCATCATTAGTTTCAACATCTGTAGCATCAAAAGCCCCCCTAATGTAAAGGGCCACCCCTCCACCTCTTCTCCCTTTCCTGTCTCTCCTGAAGAGCTTGCAGCCATCCAGTGCAGCGCTCCAGCCATGTGAGTCGTCCCACCCTGTTTCTGTGATGGCAATTACATCACAGCTCTGCTGCTGCACCTTGGCCTCCAGCTCTTCTTGTTTGTTACCCATGCTGTGTGCATTGGTGTACATGCACCTCAGCTGGGCTGCTGATTTCACCCCTAACTCAGGCTTACCACCCACGAGTCTGCTTCCAGAAATCCCAGCTGTATCGCCTTCCCCTTCAGACCTAGTTTAAAGCCCTCTCAAAAAGTTCTGACAGGTCATGAGCTAAAATTCTTCTGCCCTTCGCAGAAAGATGGAGCCCGACTGGTCCAAGCAGGCCAGGTGCTGTAAAAGTTGCCCCATGATTAAAGAATCTGAAATTTGTGCAATGACACCTACCCTTGAGCCACTCATTGATAATGTGAGCTCTCCTATTGCTTTCAGCCTTTTTCTCCGACTCCAAAGGGACTGAGGAAAAGACTGTCTGTGCCCCTGTCCTATTAACCACCTGACCCAATGCCCTAAAGTCCCTTTTAATTGCCCTGACACTCCTCTTTTCAGTCTCATCACTGCCAGCCTGGGGTACCAGCAGTGGGCAATAATCAGAGGGCTGAATCAGCCCAGGCAGTGTGTCAGTGATATCCCGTACCCAGGCCCCAGGGAGGCAGCAGACCTCTCTGTGGGGCGGGACTGGTCGACATATGGGGCCCTCTGTTCCCCTCAGGAGGGACTCACCCACCACGATCACCCTTCTTTCCTTTTTGATGTTAGAGGTGCTGATCTGTCTCACAGATGAATCATAGTTGGGAGGCTCACTGGGCAGATAATTTTCTTTTAAACCATCTGGCTGACTCTCCAGATCCAGGGGATCATACCTAATCTGAAGTGGCACCTGGCTTGGGAGAGGGGGTTGGGAGGGATTTTTATTATTACCTCCTCGAGTAGGTACCCACTCCCACTCCCCTTCATCAGCCAGGTGTCCTTCTATAGCCTGGCAGTGGGAGGTGTGGGAGACAGCGGGAACCAAGGAGAGCATTGCTGCCCTGCCAGACCTCATGGAACCAAGGATCCATTGGGACACTGCAGGGCCCTGGGGCACCATGGTGCCATTGTGACACTGCAGGGCCCAAGGATCCAAGGGACTTTGTGACACCAGAGGGACATTGTGACACTGGGAGGCCTCATGGAATCATGGAGACCATTGGGATACTCTGGGGCCTCATGGAACCGTGGTGACACCAAGTTGTCTGGGGGTGTTGATCTGCTGGAAGGCAGGAGGGCTCTGCAGAGGGACCTGGACAGGCTGGATCCAGGGCCCAAATCCAACAAGGTGAGGTTTAACAAGTCCAAGTGCCAGGTCCTGCACTTTG
Source organism: Anomalospiza imberbis (assembly GCF_031753505.1). Taxonomy (NCBI): domain Eukaryota; kingdom Metazoa; phylum Chordata; class Aves; order Passeriformes; family Viduidae; genus Anomalospiza; species Anomalospiza imberbis. The sequence continues at coordinate 48,592 of NW_027100204.1, forward strand.
ACCACAACAACCCCTGCAGAGCTACAGGCTGGGGACAGAGTGGCTGGACAGCAGCCAGGCAGAAAGGGACCTGCAGGGACTGATGGACAGCAGGCTGGACATGAGCCAGCAGTGTGCCCAGGTGGCCAAGAAGGCCAATGGCTCCTGGCCTGGATCAGGAATGATGTGGCCAGCAGGAGCAGGGCAGTGATTCTTCCCCTGTGCTCAGCACTGGTTGGGCAGCACCTTGAGTGCTGTGTCCAGTTCTGGGCCCCCCAGTTTAGGAAGGACCTGGAGGGGCTGGAGCATGTCCAGAGAAGGGCAACAAGGCTGGTGAGGGGTCAGGAGCACAAGTCCTGTGAGGAGTGACTGAGGGAGCTGGGGTTGTTGATCCTGGAGAAGAGGAGGCTCAGGGGAGACAAGGCGGTGTCAGGGCACAGGTTGGACTTGATGATCTCCAAGGTCTTTTACAGCCTTGTTGATTCTGTGATTCTCTGAAACCACCCTTGGACCAGTTGCAGGAGGAGCCCTGGGCCTCCTCTTCAGAAGCTCCAGCAGCCCAGGTCCCTCAGTTTCTCCTCACAGCCCCAAAGCCCATCCTGTCAGTCCTGCAGAGCCTCTGCAGCCCCTCCTCACTGCCCAGAACAGGCAGCCCCACAGCCAGACACAGCAGCCCAGATGTGCCCCCCTGGCCTGGGCTGCCTCTGGCAAGGGAGCAGCAAGAGGCACTGCAGGAGCCTGCAGACAATTCCTGCAGCACTTGTGGGATGATCCTGCTCCCCAGGGGCCGTTCCCATGGTGCCAAGTCAGGAACTGGAATGGGGAGTGGGGCCAGAGAGGAAAGGGCAAACAGGGATGGGCTGTTTGCAGGGGAGGGAACAGGGGTGGGCATTAGGAAGAAATATGTACAACAGAAGGAAAAAGAAAGCAAAGGTGAAGGCAAGGAAATGCTCAGGGCAGTTTGGGGGTGGCTGCCAGGCAGCCCTGGCTCTGAGCAGCAGCATCTGCAGTGGGACAGGAAACTCCCAGCTGATGGGAACAAACTTTCTGGCTGACTGCAGAGGCCAGGACAAAGCTGAGTGGTTTCCCTGGCGTCCCCCAGCCCTTCCTGGCCCCAGGGGCTGATGGCATTTGTGCTCCCTCAGGTTCATGTCCCCACACAGCAGCAGCATGGGGGTGCTCCCGCCCGCTGTGTGCAATGCAAACAGGGGCTCCTGAGCCAGCGCTGCCGTGGCTGTGCCTGCAAGGATGCGGCACCTGTGTGAGCTGGGGGAGAGGCCAGGGCTGCAGAGGGGGCATGTTGTTGGCAGCTCCATGAGGACGCTCTGGGACGCTGCCCTGGGCTGTCCAGCGCACTGGGGATGGATCAGCCCCTGCTCTGCTGCTCCTTCCCGTCTCCCCCAGGGCCCTTGCAGAGCACCAGCCATGCTGTTTGCCCCCAGCCTGCCCACGGCCAGCCTGGGGCTGCTCACGGGGGTTTTCTGTGCTGAGCACTGGCCTGGCCGTGTTCTTGAGAGAGCCTGGGCAAGGAGCCTGGAGCCCCCAGGCCCTGGCCTGAGGCGTCAGCGCTGCCCCAGCAGTGCCCATGGGCTGTCCCTGCTGCAGCCCCGGCACTGCCACCCCCAGGACTGTGCCCGGCCCCGAGAGCACTCAGGCCCTGCAGCAACACCAGGGCCACCAGGGCAGCGGGGCAGGGCCACGGGAGCAGCACTGGCAACACCAAGTGCTGCTGCTGCTGGGCACAGCTGCTGTGCCAGCACTGATCTGCCCCCAGCTCTGCACACAGACATTGCTGCTGCAGCTCCAGAGAAGGCAACAAAAGGGCATCTCTGCAGAAAACTCTGCTGGGAGATCCTTGAGTTCCTTTAAAGCCACCAAGAGTGCAGCCCCTCATTGACACAGTCTGTGGGCACAGGGAAGGTGGAGAGAAACAAAATGAAAAATGGCACAAAAATGACATTTATTGTGGACAATATTAAAAAAAGCAAAACAAAGGAAAAAAATCCCCAGAACTAAACCAACAAGAAGTATCAAAGATGACTTATATTTCAATTGATTTTCAGAAATTGCCCAGAAGTTTAATGTTCCTGAAAGCATCCAGTCATCAGTCTCCACAGTGCAGCCTTGAGCTCCTGGTTCCTCAGGCTGTAGATGAGGGGGTTCAGGGCTGGAGGCACCACCGAGTACAGAACTGACAGGGCCAGATCCAGGGGTGGGGAGGTGATGGAGGGGGGCTTCAGGTAGGAAAATGCCCCAGTGCTGGTAAACAGGGAGAGCACGGCCAGGTGAGGGAGGCAGGTGGAAAAGGCTTTGTGCCGTCCCTGCTCAGAGGGGATCCTCAGCACGGCCCTGAAGATCTGCACATAGGAGAAAACAATGAACACAAAACAGCCAAATACCAAACACACACTAACAGCAATGAGCCCAAGTTCCCTGAGGTAGGATTTGGAGCAGGAGAGTTTGAGGATCTGGGGCACCTCACAGAAGAACTGGCCCAGGGCATTGCCATGGCACAGGGGCAGGGAAAATGTATTGGCCGTGTGCAGCAGAGCAGTGAGATTGGCCCAGGCAGCTGCTGCCATGTGGGCACAAGCTCTGCTGCCCAGGAGGGTCCCGTAGTGCAGGGGTTTGCAGATGGACACGTAGCGGTCGTAGCACATGACTGTGAGAAGAGAAAACTCTGCTGAAATGAAAAAGATAAACAGAAAAACCTGTGCAGCACAGCCTGTGTATGAGATGGTGCTGGTGTCCCAGAGGGAATTGTGCATGGCTTTGGGGACAGTGGTGCAGATGGAGCCCAGGTCGCTGAGGGCCAGGTTGAGCAGGAAGAAGAACATGGGCGTGTGCAGGTGGTGGCCGCAGGCTACGGCGCTGATGATGAGGCCGTTGCCCAGGAGGGCAGCCAGGGAGATGCCCAGGAAGAGGCAGAAGTGCAGGAGCTGCAGCTGCCGCGTGTCTGCCAGTGCCAGCAGGAGGAAGTGGCTGATGGAGCTGCTGTTGGACATTGGCTGTGGCTGCACATGGGGACCTGTTCATGGAAAAAGGATAGTGACACATCAGGAGAGGTTGCTTGGAGCTACACCTGGGCCATTCCCTGCCGACTGTCCTGCTGGGACTTACCAGTCCTTCTTCCCATTCTGGGAAAACCTTTGGCTGGAATCAGGGCACAATCACACTCCTGGGTCACCCTGGGATAAACCAGACCCTGCCCAGAGCAGAGGGATCCCTGAATGTCTCACCCTCTCCAAAGGTCTCTGGGCAAGCTCTCAGCACCCCCTTGTGCCATGGACACTCACGGCTCCCTTGGCCAACCCAGCAGCATTTCCTCAGCTGTGGCAGCTCTGCACTTCCCCGTGGGACATTCAGGGAACTCCCAGAGGCTCTAGCACAGCTCTGCACCCAGGAAGGCAGCTCAGAGCTGGGAAGGGCACAGCAAGGAGATCCCCAGCTGTGCCCATGATGGGATCTCATGGAGGGGCTCAGCTCATTCCCCTTTCCCATGGACTGCTTTGCCCACAGCCCCACAGGTCCCAGGGAAGCTTGGACATCCCATTCCCATGGACAGCCCTGCCTGGCAGGAATGCCAAGGGCAGTGCCTGACTCAGCTGCTGCAAATGCCAGAGCCTCCCTGAGAGCACCAGAAAACACTGACAATATCAGGGGAGTGCAGAAACAGGGGAAGATGTTGTGGTGCTGTGCCTGAGAGGGCAGGGCAGAGACAGCCGGGCACTCAGGACAGTGTTCCCATGCCCAGCTGTGCCCGGCACCTCCCACACACCAACAGTGCCCTCCTGCCCCAGCACTGCTCTGTTCAGCCCCCTCTGCTTCCCTGAGCATCTCCCTGGGCCTGGACATTCCCTCCTTAGAGGTGCCTTGTCCCTGCCAGCGCTCACAGAGCCCATCCCACCCTGGGTGCCCTCGGCCCGGCCCTACAGAAACCTGCCTGTGTGCAGGGCCCTGGCTGGGGCAGGGTCTGTGTGCAGCTGGGCGAGGGCAGCTCAGGAGAGCCCTGCTGGGCCCTGCAAAGGTGATGCTGCTGCTGTCCAGGGCTGAGGAGTGGCTGAAGGCCCTTTGGGAGGCTGCCAGCAGAGAGACTGACCACCCAAAGTCACAGTTCTGGAGTCTCTGTAAATGTTCAAACATTCCTTTGATGATCCTGTGTGTCCCTTTCAACTCAGAATGTTCTGTGATTCTGGGATTACAATTCCTGTTCTGCTTCTCTCATCCCCCAGTGGTCTATAATCAAAAGAGAAAAAAAAACCTTGCAACAGTGTTAGACCAGTAAAGTAAAAACCAGACCTTTATTGGAAGTTTCCAGGTGTCCCAGTGGGGATGAGGCACACCTGGCCCCTGATTTCAACAATTTATTAAGGTTGATTAATTAGGATATTTAAGAGGAACATCCAATAGGAGAGTCAATTGTCCCAGTTACACACCCCTGGCTCAACCCATTGGAGTAGGTCCAAGGGCTTCTTTGCCTTCACTTTTTCTTGTGACTGCTCACATTCTGGTCAAAAACGAAAATGTTCTTCTTGTAGGTCCTCTTCCTGATAATAAGACTATACAGTGTTTCAGGAATGTATTTAGACAGTCAGCTTATTTTTCCAAAATCTAAGAGAAAGGTTAGAAAATATACTAGAGTTAATTAAGGATTATAATTATATTAAGTTTATAATAGTAGTTAAATAGAGTTAATTAAGAGTTAGGTAAGGGTGTGGTAGCACATTTCTCCCACTCTCAGGATTTTTCATAGAGGTGCACAGAGAGAAACAGAAAACAATTTCTATTTCTACTCCTTGTTTTTCCTATGTAGAATGTGTTTAGAGAATTGTTTACCTGGGTTGATTGCTTGATTAGATTCTAGTGAGGATTGCTTGAGCCTGATGGCCAATCCAATCCACCTGTGTCTAGACTCTCACGAACAGGATCACAGGTTATTACTAGTGAGATATAGCAGTTAAAGAAAGTAAGTATGTAGTCTTAGTATCTTCTTTTATATAGTATATTAATGTATTATAGCACAGTTATAATAAAGAAATCATTCAGCCTTCTAAACTGATGTTAGACATCATCATTTCTTCCCATTAAGTTTACCTACATTTACAATATAAGGGTTATAGTTCTATAAGTATATAATAGTAATTTACAAAGATAGGAATATATGAAAAATGTATAAAAAGCAAAAATCATTTTGTCATCACCCCAGCTTTCCCACCCAAGCAGGAAATTGAAAACACTCTCAGGAAAGCTCCTGATCTTTACAGCAATCCCAGGTTTACCTTCTTTGGGAAGTGTCCTCTGGAGCTGTGCCCAGGCTGGTCTGGAGCAGGGAGCAGCCCTGCCCCAGCCAGCAGCTCTCAGCAGCAGCACCTGCCCAGCTCAGGCTGGCTTCTTCCCCCCACAGCTTCTCTCCAGCGCTGGGAGCAGCTCCCCGGGCCGGCTGAGAGCTGTCCCTGGCAGGCAGCAGAGTCCCTGGCCCAGCACAGCGCCCTGGGCTGCAGGACCCTGCTCTGCAGGACAGCCCTGGGCACCCCTGGCTGCTCTGCACAAGAGATGATCAGAGAATGTACTCACAGGGTCTGTGGGCATTGGGATGTTCCAGCTGTAGGAGATCACTCCAGGAGCTGCAGCTGCATTGTCCTGCAGCCAGAGGTTCCTGTGCCAAGGGCTGCCAGGGATTCTGCCCCAGGCACTTCTCAGCACCTTCCCAGCCCTGACTGATGGAAGCTCTCTGTGCCTCTGTGCTGTGCCCGGGCTGGCTGCAGGCAGTGCCCCAGCCCTGCTGGGCTGGGAGAAGAGCTGCTCATCCAGAGAAATGTGCTTTTGAAGCTCTCCTTGGTTGCCAGGATCATCCTCTGTGCCAGGAGCCCATCCCAGCTCAGCAGCACAGACACAGCACAAGGACTTTAATGACCCTCTGGGGCTTTGTGCTCAGGCCCTGAACATCAGGCCCTGAGAGGGAGCTGCAGAAACCTCTCCAGAACTCCAAGTCAGAATCCAACTCCAAAGTTTCTTTGACTTTTAATGGGTCCCACTGAGGGACACGACTGAGAAAGTGTCCCCAGGCCCCAGGCAGAGCAGAGAGCTGGAGGCACTGATGACAGGTGGGGACAAAGAGAAGCCAAGTCCTGGTGCCCTGGGGCACAGCAGGGTCTGTGTCACCAAGGGCTGTCAGGAGACACCTTGTCCTGAGGCACTGGGGCCTCCTGGCACAGCCCCAGCCAGGCTGGGCACTGTCAGCCCCTTGTCCTGCCCTCACATCCCCCCCTAGCCCACATCCCAGTGGCCTCAAGGATCTGCTGGAAGGAGTCCCTGGGGAGCCTTGCTCAGGAATGGCCCTGGGGGCTCCTTCATGCTCCCAGGGACTGCAGGTTTTTCAAAGCACTTTGGCTTTGGCTTTTGCCTTGGAGTCCCTGAGAGCTTTGTGCAATCCTGGCCTCCAATTATCTGCTGTAATTAGTCCCTGGAGAGGCTTTGTCAGGAACAACACTCAGTGGGGCTCATTAATGCTTCAAGGTACTTCAGTTCTTTTAAGGTACTTGGTGTTTCCCTTTTGATCCAGACTCTGTGAGAGGTTTGTGCAATCATGGCCCCAATTATCTGGTTTAATGAGTCCCTTGAGAGCTTTGTGCTGACAGTCAGTGGGGCTCATTGGTGCTTTGAGATACTCAACTTTTGTAAGTACTTTGGATTGTCCTTTTCACTCTGAGTCTCTGAGAGGTTTTTGTGCCATCCTGTCCTCCATTTCTCTCCTCCAAGAAGTCCATGAGGAGCCTGCGTTGGGGATGGACCTCAGTGGCACCCATTAATGGATCGAGAAACTTTGGGGTTTCTTCTCTGACTTTGACTCCTGGACAGGTTTGTGCAATCTCCTCTGAGGCCCTGAGGTTCAAGGGCTCAGCTCCAAATGCTCCACGGTTCCCATTAGGATCAAGCAAGTCCTGAGAAGCCATGGCTGTGCGTTGATTTCCCTCTGCTCTAATATAGTCCATTAAGAAGTTTTCCTTTTAGGTTATGGAGAAATATTTCAAAGAGCTTATAAGAAATAAGTATTCCTATTTTAAAGAGTGTCTTTATTACTGTTCTTTTTAGAGAAGAGGTGATTGCAGCATTCTGTGATTGATATTGATATAGGGCCGCTCCTAAGGAGGTCTGGCCAGGTCAGAGAAGTTTCACCTTGAGGTCTGACCCAGTGTTGACAACCTTACCCCACATTCCCCAACCCCATGTGAGAAACAATTTCCACATTCAATAATTTAAATGGTTTTATTAAGACCTTATCAAAATACAACAGACGAGTGAATAAAGTAAAGAATACAGCACCAGGAGCAAAGGATTCAATCACCATGTGCTCATCTACAAAATGGATGTTCTGTCTTTTATACCTCCAGCCCCTCCCAAAATCTTGTCAATCCACTCCTCCTTCGCTGTCCAGTGGTGGAGATCACTTTCTTACAGCTTGATTGGAGCTCAGGCGCTGTCATAGCAACAAGCCGACCCTCCCAAATGCCCTGACTACTGAGGGCATCCCATGATAACAATGCAAGGGGGAAGGGAAAGATAACTATCCACCTACACAACTTCTCTTAACATCTACTTAATATTCACCCCTTAATTGGGAGAGTCAACCATAGGATTACTCATCTATAACAAACCCCCATTTTCTTTTTCTATAAGTCATTTTGCTTGAACATTTAATTAAAAATTTTGTCTCTCTTGAAAGAGTCATACTAGCATCTGTTGATGTGGGCAAGGACAGTGGGAACAGGAGAAAAATCTCAGGTTTTCCTTAGACACACTTATTTGGAATGGACAAAAGGGCCTATCAGAGGTCCAGGATGGCTTTGACTCCCATCTATCATGCCTATGTGGTTGCTACCCATAGTCAGTGTGTCTTAGGGGTCCAGAGGCCAGCTCGGTCTCGCCCTCCAGTCCCTGTTGTATTCAAAGACAGTTGGGGAATGACAGTGGTCCGATATGGCCTTTTGTCCCTACATTACCATGCCTACGGGGTTGCTACCCACAGCAGGGCTATGGAGTCTTCTTGGAAGTGAACAAAGGGGTCTTGCCCTCTATCCTTTGTCTTATTTTCTTAAAGAAGCTGTCCCATTACCTTTTACAGTCCCTTGTGTACTTCCCCTCAACAGATGCTTGCAATTCTCACCCATTAAAACAGGAAGACAGTTCTCAAACTGGTTGGTGGAAGCTTGACTTTGGGCGTCTTGGTGTTTTTCTGGTTGTCTTTCAGTCTCTGCTTGAGATTCAGTCTCGTTTCACCTGGTCTGGATGTTATATGTCGTCCATTCTTTGTGTTTTTCCTGCTGGGCCTTTAACTCTGTTGGCATGAGTCCATCTGTGGGCATGAGTCCATCCCCACTCTGCAGTTCACACGGCTGATTCAGTGGTGAGCAGTTCCTGAAAGGGACCTTCCCATTGAGGAGTTAAAGACTGATCTCTCCATGACTTGATCATCACCCAGTCCCCAGGATTAATATTATGGATTCTGAAATCCAGGGTGGTAGTTTGAGGAATTGCCCCTCTATGTCTTAGCCCTTCTAAGGTTTCTGCTATAGACATAACATATTTTTTGGCATTGGCTTCCCCTTCCTCATAGGTGGCAACCCTCTGGGGTGAGGTCAAAAAGGGTAACTCAAACGTCATTTCATAGGTGAGACCCCCAGATCTGACTGGGGTTGAGTTCTAAGTCTTAATAAGGACAAAGGGAGACATTTCATCCATTACATTTGGGTTTCAATCATTTGCTTATCTAGAGCTCTTTTAAGAGTTTGATTCATCCTCTCAATGTGACCAGAACTCTGTGGATGCCATGGAGTGTGTAATTCCCATTTACTCCCAGGGTTTGAACAACTTTTTGCAGTATTTTAGAGGTGAAATGAGCTACTTGGTGTCATGTTCCGCTTGTGCGGGGTGTCGTGATGGTTCTTTTCACTGATCCCAAAAGTGCAAAAAGGCAAACAACAAGGGACTATCAGTTAATCACAACAAATGCACCTTTATTAGGGGCCAAAACAGTAAGTGCAATAGTGGGGATCTGAAAGGAGATAAAAGGATAGAGAGAGAGAGAGAGAGAAAAGAGGGGGATGGGAATAGCTACCAACACAGGCGAGATCCTCACTGGTCCGGACGATGGGGATCCGTCTGGTCGTGTCGGGGAAGTCTTCAAAGTTCTGGTCAACTCAGGGGTCCAGTTATACTCCACGGAGGAAAAAAGGGGGGAACATGCAGGACAATGAAAGTCCGTTGCAATTGCTGCAGGAGAACAAGTGAGTCCACTGAAACCACCAAAGCAGGAAAACACAATGAAGAATAAGTCCATTGGAATTACTGAAGAAGAACAGGTCATGTCATTAGTGGTTTCCCCTCTCCCTGTGGTAGGGGTTTCAGTCTCAGTCCTTGGGAGGAGGGTTTTCAATCTCCGTCCGACTGTCACAGTGGTAATGGGGCAGATGAGAGGTCTTCAGTGAGAGGCCACTAGGGTCACCCCAAAAGTTCATTTGGCTTCAGGAGGAGAGTGGGCAAATATGCAGTAGGCCGTTCCTTCCTGTGATCATGCCAGGTCCTTGCGAAGTCCTTGTCAGGCCTTGTTCGGAACAGCTAACGTAACGGTGCAGCAACTGCACCTGCACTGCCGCTCTCTCCAAGCCAGAACTGTAGGGGGGGAAGGGGTTTCTCCTCGTGGCAATCGGTAGGCAAAAGTGGGGGCTTCAGACGGCCTCTTACACTTGGTCTGAATCAATCCTGTTCACCATCCCATATTGGGGAATGATTGATTCTAGAAGTGTTTTACTCACAACATTGGCATTGGCTTTAACCGTGGGTACCGCCTCTACCCAATGGGTCAGGTCACCTACTATCACTAGTAGAAACTTCCACCGTTGTACCTGGGGAAGCTCGGTAAAGTCTACTTGGATGTTTTGAAAGGGCTGTAAGGCTAGTTCTCGCCCTCCCCTGGTGTTTTCCTCATGACCTTCTCATTTACTTGTTGGCATATCTCACACCTTTCAATTACCTGCTTAGCTATCCCAAAAATTCCTATGCAGGCCCAGTCCCTTAGAAAATGATCACTTAGCGCTTGTGTACCCCAATGTGTTGTCCCATGTTTGCCTTTGAGCATTTTCCTGCCAAGGGGTTTATTCAACATTTGCCTCCCATCTGCTAATCTCCACTTCCCTTTGTTATCTTTCTTGGTCCTGTTTTGAGGAATTCTTTCTCTTCTATCTCACTGAATACGGGGACTTCTTCCATTTCTCTCATGGGGGCTAATGCTATCATTAGTTTTTCTGTTCCTGGTTCGGATGAATTCTTAGCATCTAAATCTGCTAAATGGTTCCCTCGTGCTTCTTGAGTCACCCCTTTTTTATGTCTTTTAACATATACTGCTGCCACTTCTTCTGGCAATTGTAAGGGTTCTAACACTTCTAAAATAAGTTTTTAGTTCCTTTCCCCTTGAATTTAATAGCCCACTCTCTTCCCAAATTTTTCCAAAGGTATGCAGTACTCCAAAAGCATATTTTGAGTCTGTATATATAGTTTCTCTTTTCTGTGTTAATATTTCCAGAGCTCACTTTATGGCATACAACTCACATGCTTGGGCTGACCAGTTGGAAGGTGACTTTCCTTTTTCTAGGGCCACTAACTCTATATCTACTATAGCCTACCCCAATACCCTGTGCCCTGGATTACCCGTGAAAATCCATCAATATACAATCGTTTTCCACCTTGGAGTGGTTGATCTGTTAGGTCCTCTCTTACTTTAGTTGGATAGTTTATAACTTCTAGGCAATTATATATTAATTCCTCACCTGGTTTTCCATCTAAAACTGGGCAGGGTTGAGTTGGTTACTCACGACTAGCTCTAAACCATTATCTATTAAGATGGCTTTATACTTTAGCACTTGGGAATCTGTGAGCCATTTCTCAGCCTTTTAGCTGAGGATACTCCTTACTGAGTGTGGGGTATATATTTTCAATTTTCCCCCAAAGGTTAATTTTTTGCTTTCTTCTATGAGTAGGGCGGTCGCTGCCACCGCCTGAATGCAGGTTGGCCACCCCCAGCTGACAGGGTCTTGCAGTTTTGATAAATAGGCCACTGTTTCCTGGATCCTCCCCGGTCCTGGGCTAACCCTCCATGTGCTGCCCCTTTCTCTATATCCACAAACAGATAGAAGTGTTTGTCTAAGGCAGGAAGACTCAGTGCTGCTGCACTGACTAAATTTTAATTTAAAGCTTCAAAATTTGCTTGTTGTCTTCTTCCCACCTAATCTCTTCTTCTACTAACTTTTCATACAAGAACCTGATGGCCTGCGTGTATCCTTCAATCCATAGCCTCCAATATCCCAACAGGCCTAAAAACCTTCTGACTTCTCTCTTAGTTTTTGGTCATGGGAGTGAGGCTATCCCTGCAATTCTCTCAGGGTTCAGCCGCTGGCTCCCTTGACAAATCACACGTCCTAGGCATTTTACTTCCCTCCCTACAGATCTGAGTTTCCCTTTTGATACTCAAAGTCCTTGGTCCCCCCAAAAATTTACCAGTGCTGTGGTGGATTCTCGAACTTTGAGATAACTTGAGAGGAGCCCAGTGCTCCTTGCTCCCCTGTGCTGACACGTGAGCGTTTGTCTGGTTTCGGGATGGCCCTGGCTGTGTGAGAGGTGCTGCGTGGACACGAGACAGCTGGTCCTGTCCCGCTGGGTCTCAGCAGTGCCTCACAGCAGTCCTGCATCCACGTCAGGATGCTGGCCAAGAGAGGTCCTGGGAGCTGAGGCAGCTGATTTTAAGCTTGTGCAGGTGCCTACAGGCCAAGGCCAACGGTGTTCCCTCAGGATACAGCAGTCCTGAGGGGTCTCCCTCATTCAGACAAATCAGCTGACAAATGCATTGTCAGCCAAAAGCCCTTTTATTGACCTGGCAGGAGGGCAGGGGTCTGCACCCCACTAAAGTGTTTCTCAGCCACATATAAATTTCAGTGGGTTGATGTAGGAGTTGTATCAAAATCACCATCCATCTTTACACTGCTGAGGTGATTCCATAGGCAGGCGGTTGGAAATACATTGTGTCAGATTCCCATACTTGAAGCTGATGTCCAGGCCCTGGCCAGGAGCGGTCTCGATGCCCCAAAGCAGCACAAAGTCTTCCTCAGGGCTTCCCTGCACAGGGCTGATTCCACACTTGCCCTTAGTTCTTCTGGTAGACTGTGTCTAAAGCTTTTTGTCAGGTCACTCTCATGTCAAGTTAGGCCTGCCAGGTTTTTGTTATGCTAACTGGTGCTAAGTACTTAGGCATGTCTGTGCTAATTACTTGTTTACTCATGTGAATTGCTTGTGCTTACTTATGTCAAACCAAGGCCTTGTTCCATCCCCAAAGGTGCCTGAGGCCACCCGCTCCTTGTGGCACCAGTTGCTTTCCTGTGGAATGTTCTCCCTCCCTGAGGGTAAAGAGGGAGCTGCAGAAAGAGCTTGCCAGGCTGCTCTCCATCCTTTCCCAGCACTCCTGGTGAAGTGGAGAAGTCCGAGCTGAGCGCAAAGGTGCAAATGGAGCAGCCGTGCACAGGAAGGCTCGGTGGGAAGGATGATCCAGGATCCATAGGCCTGGCAGCCTGAGCGTGCTCCAGGGGAAGGCCTTGGAGCAGATCCTCCTGAGTGCCATCCCACGGCACCTGCAGGGAACCAGGGCGTCTGCTGGAGGGTGGGAAAGCTCTGCGGAGGGACGGGGACAGCTGGGGCTCCTGGCGGGGTGTTGAGGGCTTCTGTGCGGGAGTTTGGGGGGCTTGGCGCTGGTGGGGTGTTGGAGAAGGAGTTGTCTGGAAGGTGAGAGGTCTAGGCTGGAATTTGAGTCAGTTTGAAGGCAGCATCTGTGCTTTGGCACAGCTTTGGTTAGGGAGGGCAGAAGGAATATCTATGACTTTTCCTCTTCATGGTCCTGATTGTCCTGCAGGGAACAAGAGGGGAGAGCTGTACTTTACTGGCCACTCAGATATCTGTACCAGGGGGAGGATTCGCCCTTTTGCCATCTACTCATTTCTTTGGGCTACTATTGTACCACTGAGTGGACTCTCATTTCTTGAGAGCTTTTATTCCTTAAGAGAATTAGGATATTACCATTCCTTCATAGAAAACCGTTTGTAAACCAAAGAATGACCTCTTTTTTTGCCTCTGTGTAGTGCTCTGTTCTGTAAAGTGACTCTCAGTGGATGACATTAAGGCAAATGAGTTGCTGCTTTGAGATGGGAAGCAAAATTCCAACTCTTCACCTTCTCAGGTTATTCAAATTAATTTGGGAAGTTTGTAACTTTTTGAAACTACTTGTGTTGAGCAATGGGAAGTAAAGTTTTCCTGAACTGAGGATTCTAAAATGTCAGATTCTTCTGTGCCCTCGCAGCTAAGGCGTTTTTGTGCAGAAAGTAATTACTTCAATGAGAAAATAATTTCAGCACGGAGTAAGAGCTTCTGACAGAGACCAAGTGTTTCCAGCAGTTGCTCCAGGTGCTCCTGCCAACAGCCCCTGTAGGACAGAGCACAGCCCCTTGTGCACACTGGCTTTGGCTCCCTCTGGCACAGAAGCCCTTTCAGGGCGGAGGTCTCTGGGGCAGGAGATGGGCACCGGTGCTGCCAGGGCTTGGGGGAACTCTGCTTTGGTGGGGACTGTGCCACACCTGCTGAAGTCAGTGCTTCCCAGGTCCCAGGGGTCAGAGCAGCATTCCTGCCCTGGCCCACACGTTCCTCGTCTGTGTCACACAGCTGTGCTTAGGATGGCCACCACATGGGACGTGTCCCGAGGAGGCCGTGCCAGTTTCTGTGAAGGCCCCGTGCCCTTCCCAGCGCGGCTGCGTCGGCAGCCCTGGGGGCTCCTGCTGCTCTGAGCCCGCAGAGCAGGGCAGCGTTTGCTGAGGGTTTGAGCCGTTCCTAAAGATCCTGTTGGGCTGTCTTAAACACTTGGGGTGAGGGATTCCTTCCAACCTGAGCCACGTTGGGTGGGCTGGGGGCAGCCCCAGGGCAGGGGGCAGAGTGTGCAGGGGACCTTTGTTACACGGTGCAGCACGGTCACCGTGGCATGGAACGGGACAGCGTGTCCAAGGGCCCTTTGTGACACGGGGTGACATAGGAGCTGGCGGTGACAAGACCACACCACAGTGCTCGGAGTACGCGACAGGACAGGACGGGACAGAGCGGTGCCGTGAGGAGCTCCCACACAGCACACTCGTTCGTGTCTGACCCGGAGCTTTTTCGAGGTGTTATTCCTGCAGCTGACCTCGAGGCCAGACCACAGGACTTGGTGACCTGTGGCCTTCCCGAGGCTTCTCTCCTGCAGGTGTCCTTGAGGGCAGACCGTGGGACTCTATGCCCCAGAGGAATCTCCCATCCCTGCCACCGGTGCCCTCGAGGCCAGACCACAATCCTCGACAGGAGTCTCCTGTCCTTGTGGCAGGAGCCCTCGAGACCAGAGTGCAGGACTTGCTGTCCTGTAGCCTTCCTGAGGCTTCTCTCTTGAAGGTGCCTTCCAGGCACGACTGCAGGCCTTGCTGACTCGGAGCTTTTCCGAGGCATCTCTCCTGCAAGTTGTCACAAATCCAGTCACTGACATGGAGCAGAAACCCACGAGAGTGCCCAAGCTGTCCTGGGTGGAGGAAGAGGAAGAAGGCGCTGGAGCTGGCCCTGCACAGGAGACCTGTGCTGCCCTGCTGGATATGCTCGTAGAGGAGGGGTTTTCCAATCCAAAGCAAGTAAGCAGCCTGTGGCCAGGGTTTGATCCTCCCAAGAATTGCTTGGCCTCCCAAGCCATGCCTACTGCTCACTGGAAGCCTTTGAGGCCATGGCAGTGTGGTGGGAAGGGAAGCACTTCTCTGGGGAAGCTGGGGACATTCCTCCCTCTGGCAGCTTTCCAAGTCTCCCTGTGCCTTCGCCAGGTGCCTGCCATGGTGAGGTACATCCACCAGTGGCTCATGGCCAGTCAGTTTGCTGAGCACAGGCTGAACAGGGCCCTGCTGGATCTCACCAAAGAACAGCCTGCTTATGTAGTAATGTGTCCTGGTTTTGGGCAAATTTGGGAGAAAACCTTCAGAATGAGCCCCCAGAAAGCAAACCCCCACGGGCCCTCCCCCACCTGGTTCGGGAAGAATTTCCTCAGAGAGTAGTGGAAACAACCTTTTTATTGAGCAGGCAAAGCACTCCCCAGCACAAAAAATGAGCAACACCAGATGACAAAAAGTCTTTCTACGCTCTGAAGAGGTGACAAATTCAGAAAGTCTCTGCTGGGAGTGGTGCCCAGTTCTCAGTCTCCGGTGCTGGGGATGGCTGCTGCAGGTCACAAAATGCTGGCTCTCGGTGTGTCTTGGTGTTTCCCAGGTCCCAGTCCTGAGCAGGTTCAAATGGTATTCAGGAAAGGGAAAGAAAAAAACAGTCCAGGGAAAAAATTGGATTGCCTAGCTAAACTAACTAATAAGCAAAAGCAAAAGAAAAGCAAGAAGCAAAAGCAAGAGAAAAGTGAAAGCAAGCGAGCCAGCAAGCAAGCAAGAAAGCCAGCAAGCCCTAGCCTCTCCTAGACACAGACTTTGGGGAGAGGTGAGCCGACTGATAACAAGATTAAAGAAACCTTCACTTTTTGGAGCCAGTCCTGAAGGCACAGAACATAACATCAAGCATAAACAGAACACACGATTGGGGATGCAAGCACCATAACGTCACCCTAGGACATTCCACCCCATATCTCCAAATCGTCAACATAACTACCAAACGTCATGTAAAAACTTCATCAAGTAAAAACTTCCATCTTTCACTTACTCAGACACATTTCCTTCCATCTCACTTGCTCAAACTTTTGACACACATTTCCTTCCATCTCACTTGCTCAGACCTTCGACACTTATACATTTCCTTCTGTCTCATGTCTGTGTGGTTTAATGTAAAGACAGTGGCAGTAACATCCAACAAACAGTGATATTTGCATATGAGGCTCACCCCACAATCAGATCTCCCTGGGGTACACATTGTGTTCTTCCATATTTCTGCATTATTCACCGTGTACAACCTGGTCCCTGAGCAAAGACAATCCCATGAATGGGTTTGTCTGTACTCGAGGCAGAATTGATCCACACTCTCTTCCCTAACAAACCTCTGATATGTGCCACTGGGACTTTATCTCCGTCTGCTATATTCAGGGACTCAGTCTGGGCAGGGCCTGCTCCATTGGTGGAACCTTGGGTGTTAACTAACCAGGTGGCCTTTGCTAAATGCTGCTCCCAGTTTTTGAAAGATCGCCCACCCAATGCTTTCAAGGTGGTTTTTAACAGTCCATTGTACCTCTCCACTTTGCCTGCAGCTGGTGCATAGTAGGGGATATGGTGCACCCACTCAATGCCATGTTCCCTAGCCCAGGTGTTGATAAGGCTGCTCTTGAAATGAGTCCCGTTGTCAGACTCAATCCTATCAGGGGTACCATGCCTCCAAAGGACCTGCTTTCCAAGGCCCAGGATGGTGCTCCGGGTAGTGGCGTGAGGCACAGGGGAGGTCTCCAACCATCCCGTGGAGGCTTCTACCATTGTGAGCACGTAGCGCTTGCCTTGGCGTGTCTGGGGCAGTGTGATGTAGTCAATCTGCCAGGCCTCCTCATACTTGGACCACCGCCCACCATGCCATAGGGCCTTCACCCACTTGGCCTGCTTGATCTCAGCACACATCTCACAGTCATGGATAACCTGAGAAATACTGTCCATGGTTAGATCCACCCCTTGATCTTGTGTCCACTTAGAGGTGGCATCTCTGCCCTGATGGCCTGAGGCATCATGGGCCCATCGTGCTAGGAACAACTCCCCCTTATGTTCCCAATCTAGGTCTATCTTTGACACCCCTATCTTTGCAGCCTGATCTACCTGCTGATTGTTTTGCTGCTCTTCATTAGCTCTACTCTTAGGGACATGGGCATCTATGTGGCGAACCTTCACAGGTAGTTTCTCTACCCGGGTAGCAATGTCTTTCCATTCTTCAGCAGCCCAAATTGATTTTCTTCTATGCTGCCAGTTAGCCGCTTTCCATCTCTGCAGCCATCCCCACAGAGCATTGGCTACCATCCATGAGTCCGTATAAAGGTCGAGCTTTGGCCACTTCTCTCTTTCTGCAATGTCTAGGGCCAGTTGAACGGCTTTGAGTTCAGCAAGTTGACTTGATCCACCTTCTCCTTCAGTGGTCTCTGTGGCCCATCGTGTGGGGCTCCATATGGCTGCTTTCCACTTCTGATTCATCCCTAAGATGTGACAGGAACCGTCAGTGAAAAGAGCGTAGCGTGTTTCCTCTGCTGGCAGTTGGTTGCATGGTGGAGCTTCTTCAGCCTGTGTCACTAGTTCTTGTTCTTCATCTGTGACACCAAAACTTTCACCTTGGGGCCAATTTGTAATTGCTTCCAAAATCCCAGGGCGATTCAGTTTACCAGTATGGGCGTGCTGCGTGATGAGAGCAATCCACTTGCTCCATGTAGCACTGGTGGCATGGTGGGTGAAGGGAACCTTTCCTCTGAACATCCACCCCAGCACCGGTAGTCGGGGTGCAGGAGGAGTTGTGCTTCCTTACCAAT
Organism: Anomalospiza imberbis; assembly: GCF_031753505.1. Lineage (NCBI taxonomy): Eukaryota > Metazoa > Chordata > Aves > Passeriformes > Viduidae > Anomalospiza > Anomalospiza imberbis. Next base: position 66,152 of record NW_027100204.1, read on the forward strand.
CACCTCCGAGGTGGCTTGGAGTCCTTCATAGGCAGCCAAGATTTCATTCTCTGTAGGGGTGTAGTTGGCTTCAGACCCTCTGTAGCTCCGACTCCAAAATCCTAATGGTCGGCCTCGAGTCTCCCCAGGCACCTTCTGCCAAAGGCTCCAGGACAGACCATTGTTCCCGGCTGCAGAGTAGAGCATGTTCTTCACCTCTGATCCCGTCCTGACTGGGCCAAGGGCTACTGCATGGGTGATTTCCTGCTTAATCTTAGCAAAAGCTTGTTGCTGCTCAGGGCCCCAGAGGAATTATCGTTCTTCTTGCAGGTGACCAGGTAGGGAGGGCTCACAATCTGGCTGTACTCGGGAATGTGCATTCTCCAAAAGCCCATGATGCCTAAGAAAACTTGTGTTTTCTTCTTATTGGTTGGTAGGAACATAGCTGTGATCTTGTTGATGACATCCGTAGGAATCTGACACTGTCCATCTTGCCACTTCACTCCCAAGAACTGGATCTCTTGAGCAGGTTCCTTAACTTTACTCTTCTTGCATCGAAACCAGCTTCCAAGAGCATTCGGATGATTTTCTCTCCTTTCTCAAACACTTCTGCTGCTGTGTTCCCCCACAGAGTGATGTCATTGATGTACTGCAGGTGTTCTGGAGCCTCACCCTTTTCCAGTGCAGTCTGGATCAGTCCATGGCAGATGATAGGACTGTGCTTCCACCCCTGG